>NC_044369.1:6988924-7288924 GCF_007364275.1 Archocentrus centrarchus | reverse complement strand
CAGATGGGAAAAACAGCAATAATAGCAAAGAAAATGAACAGATACAAGATAGAAGTCCTTGGAATTAGTGAAACCAGATGGAACACATCCGGGAAGATCTCATTTAACAGTGGACACTCCATCATCTTTTCTGGAAATCCAAAAGAAAATGATCCACATGAATGAGGAGTAGGAATCATGCTGTCTAAAACATCTAGCAGATCGCTCATTGAATGGGAGCCGGTGTCACCTAGGATTATTAGAGCAAGGTTTCAGACAAGATTCCAAAAAACAACAGTAATCCAAGTTTATGTTCCAACCAACGATGCTAACGAAAACAACAAAGGAGACTTCTATGCCTCTCTTCAAACAACCATCAACAAAGTGCCAAAGAGAGACATCACCACTGTAATGGGCAATTTTAATGCCAAAGTGGGCCAGATGAATATAGGAAGAGAGGAAGGAATGGAATGTGAATGGGAAGACATGGTCTAGGCTGCATGAATGAAAATGGAGAGATGTTTGCAGATTTCTGTTCAAGCAACCATCTAGTTATTGAAGAAACACTTTTTCCACACAGCAATGTCTCACAACGTTGGAAAAGTTCACTACAGGATGTTAGAGTTAAGCAAGGAGGGGAAAGTCTAGGAACGGCATCATTACAACTTCTCAAAATTTAAAGACCTCACTATTAGAAAGGAGTTCCAACTGTGCTTGAGAAACAGATTTTCAGTTCTAGAGAACAATGAGGGTGATGACACCAACTGGAACTGGAACCTGCTCAAGGATGCCATCAGCAGCACGTGTCATGATCTTCTAGGTGAACCTGAAAGAAACAGAAAACACTGAATGTCTGATGAGACCTGAGCAAAGATAGAAGAAGGGAGATCATTGAAAGAGAAATCTGTAAATGCTGTCACTAGACAACAAAAGAAACAGACACAAGAAGAATACAGCAGGAAAGATAAGGAAGTGAAACGAAACTGCAGAAAGGATAAAAGAATGCATGTAGAAAAACCAGCTGAAGAAGCAGAAAATGCAATCAGGAGAAGTGATGTCAAAACATTGTACAATATGTCCAACAGACAGGCCTGTTCAGACCAAAGAAGGCATGCTGATCACAGAGGCAGAGAAACAACTTGAACAATGGAAAGAGCAAGTTCTAAATAGACCACCTCCTGAAAACCCACCACAACCAGAAAACGGAACACCACTTGACATAAACACTGGTCCAATTACTCATATTGAGATAAGACAAGCCATTAAATGACTAAAAAATAGAAAAACTCAAGGAATTGACTGTATACCTCCAGAAGCCTTAAAGGTGAGTGATAAAATTATTGAAGATGCTTTGTACACCCTCCTGAATGATATCTGGGAAAAAGAACAGATTCCAGAAAATTGGAGCCATGGACTTTTAGTGAAGATACCAAAGAAAGGTGACACAACTCTCTGTGACAACTGGAGAGGCATAACTTTGCTATCTCTCCCTAGCAAAGTAGTCAGCAGTATCATCCTTTTCAGAATCAAGAAAGTTGTGGAACCAACGCTTGGAGATGATCAGGCAGGTTTTTGACAAGAGCGCTCCTGTGCAGACAAAAAGCTACACTAAGAATCATCATAGAGCAATTATAGAATGGCAGTCCACTCTATATATGACATTTATAGACTTTGAGAAAGCTTTTGGTAGTATTGAACATCAAGTTCTCCGGGAAGTTCTCAGTCATTATGGTGTTCCAGCAAAAATCATCAAAATCCTTCAGCAATTTTATGAAGAATTTACTTGCCAATTCATCCATGGTGGATCACTCACAGAGTCATTCCCAGTGACAGTGGGAGTTAGACAGGGGTGCCCCCATCACCCCTTTTGTTCCTGATTGATTTAGACTGGCTCAGTAAATCAGCTTACAAACAATCAAGGGGGATCCGGAGGAGACTTACAAGACATCTTGAAGAACTGGACTTTGCTGATGACATCTGCATTCTATCCAGTCATCTTCAAGATCCTCAATGCCAGATCAGCAGTTTAGAGACTATGGCTAAAAGAGTGGGGCTCAGCATCAATCCATCCAAAACAAAGACTATGCGTATAAACGCCAGAAACCAAAACAGAATCATTATTAGAGACAAAGAAGTTGAAGATGTTGACCAGTTTACTTACATAGGCAGTATAGTTAGCATATCTGGAGGAACTGATGAAGACATCAAAGCCAGGAAACAGAAAGCGGAGCAGGCATTCGCAAGATTAAGACATGGAATAGCATATGGAATAGCAAGGCACTGAGATTAAACACCAAACTCAGGATACTTAATACCAACGTAAAGTAAATACTGCTGGATCGGAAATCTGGAGAGAAACAGCTGCCTCCCTGAATGTCATTAAGTAATTTGTAAATAGATGCCTGAGACAAATTTTAGGAATAAGATGGCCCGAGAAAATAACCAACGATGATTTATGGCAAAGAACCAACCAGCTACCCATTTTACACACTATTAGAATCAGGTGCTGGAAATGGATAGGACATATGCTCCGAAAAGACCAGAACAACATCACACGCCAGTCATTGGAATTGGACCCTCAGGGCCAAAGAAAGAGAGTTTGACCCAAAAACACCTGGAGGCGAAGCCTAGAAGCCCAGCTGAGATCTGTTGGGCTTTCCTGGGGAGAGATTAAGGCCGTATTGAAGATCAGAGTCAGATGGAGAGCCACTGTAGATGCCCTGTGCCTCCCATTGGACAAACTGTAGGTAGAGTAGGTAGATAGATTACAAACACACCTTTAATTCACTGAAAAAAGTACAGCTCTGCCTCAGTTCCCTTTTATTAGTTAGTCCAGTTTACTGAATATATTGTCAGTTTGAAAGAGACCATAAATGCTGTATCTCCTCTCAGCATCCCTACTCTATCTGCAATTACTGAACAGAGATACACAAAATTTACTGCGATTGCAGCTGTTGAAGCTTTCAGTCATTAAAATGACTTGCTAATTTTACAGCAAATTAGCACTGAAAACCATACTTGGGAAAAGGGGTTTATGACCTATACAGCAGCCAGGCACTTGTAGGTGGTAAGAGACATTTTGGCAATTCGGGACACTTTGTTTCCAGTAAGCAGGGTTACTGTTGTGAGATACAGTGTTTCTTCCCCAACCAGGCTCTATCGCTAACCTTATCCAATAAATTTTTAGTATCGAAACCTTATCAGCTAGTGGAAGTACAAGTAAAAAGCCAGAAAAAATGGCTCAGTTAATCAGTTATCAGTTAAATGTGGCCATTATTGCTCAGTGGCTAATATAGCCATGGCCAGAAGATGCAGGAGGCACCAGTCATATAATGTGTCTGGGATGAGGGCATGTTCGTTTCAGTGTTCAATGTATTATCATATGGGTCAAACAAGTTGGCATTTAAATTTGTAATTTTGCTTTATCCATCTATTTACATGTTATGTGGCAGCTGCATAACACATCTGCAGCTACCACAGCGCAAGTGTTATGCTGTGGTAGCTGACCTCTGCTGATTTCATTTGAGTCCATTCCATATGCATAATGCTGCATTGTTCTTTTATTACTGGACTGAATCATACAAGCTACAGGGTTTAGATTGTTATTTAACATTTTCCACTAAACACATTTATTAGATTATATTTTTGTGCTGTCACTGGACAGATATATGCTACAGTAATTAATTAACATACCTTACTGTAATTGTATTTTTGCTATTTCAACAGGCATCCTGAAATGTACAGTACATGAAGATCCTGCAACATAAGTAAATAGATCCAGTTACATCTCTGTATGTTTTAGATGGGAGTTGTTAAAGGTGGTCCCACCATCAGTACCAATAAACTTAGGATTGAATGGTCAAAGCAAAGACCTCTTTGAAACCTTTGTCCAATCAGACGAGTGACACCATGGAACCAATGAACAGCAGTGACTATCTACACTGTATCCACCCCCTGCAGATTGATCCCCCTGCTCTGAAACTAATTGCTGGATGTTGATTTACGTTGTCCAGAGTGTGCTAACAGGAAATCGAACTGACGAGGTGGCAGTTCGTTAAGAGATATCAATAGCGATCTTGTTTGTATGGTTGCTAATGAGGCGACGCTTCAGGCTCTTTGTTACTGGATAAGTGGAGGCTGACAGGAGGTCATATCAACCTACAGTTTGAACAACTAGGACTGAATAGAATAGAATAGAATTTTTTTCATCACAATTGTATTGTTTGTACAATTGAGGAAGGAAAAGTTGCTCTGCCTGTCCTTTTTGTTTGATAAACATACAGATCTCAGCCTTTATTTGAAGTCTATTTTTGTTAAAGTTATAGGTTGGAGTTGGAGATTTGCCTTTCAGGCAGGGATGGTTGATACTTGAGCATCTGCAATCCCATATTGAAAAAATGCCAAAAAAAAAAAAAAAGTTCAAAGATCAAGTCAAAAATGTAAACATTTAAATTAAATAAAATTAGGCCAAATGTGTCTATAACCATGTAATACCCTCATAACTAGGGAATAAACAATAATATGTTTATTTGAATTTATTAACACACATGTTAAATATAACCCTTATAATAATCAACAGATAATAAATTAAAAATACTGTACATTAATAAATGTTTGTATTGTCCTATAGGTGCTATCATCTTGTGCCATGAACTATTAAACATTTACATACAGCTTCTTAATGCTAAATACATGGACTTGCATTAGCAAGTTAACTTCATAATACTGAAGGGAATGGATTTATACAGAATATACACAAACAGAAAAATTATACAGTCTGTTCGTAGGCTTCATAGCTTCTCCCCATAACCACTCATCTTACCAAAATAACATTCATCTTGGTGGAAAACAGACTTGTTTACATTATTGTCTGTATACCTAGAGAGAAAAAGCTGAAATTTTAGAAATGTCATGACACACTTCAAACCAAATCCTCTTTGACAGGAAAGAAAGTTCTGTTGCATCTCTCTTTCGCTTTGCTGTCAAAACTTTGCTTTCCCCAGCAACCATGCAACTTCTTGTAAAAGGGCACTCACAGGTGAAAAGAAAGCTCCTCTCTTTCTCTGCCATCTTATGGAATAAAAGTTTCAGTTTTAGGGAAACATGCTCAAGTTTCAGCTATAATTTCATGCATATGTTTTACACCTGTGTGAGCATTTAGGATTTGATAATGCATATAGGCCAGTCAAAACCAGCACGTCCTCATCAAGCTGCTTTACCCTTTTAGTTAAACTTGCACCAGCATGACAGAAACTATTGTTTAAGCCAATGTAAAGTGTACACAGCTTTTTATCTACCTTTTTGTTATTATTTGCTGCATGTGGTGGTGTAAATGTGCTTTATGTAGGACTTTTAGTCCATGTTATGTGACATTCTCAGTGACAGTTTTTCGGAAGCAGTGTTAGGCTGATTATCAGCATATCTAATGATAGATAAAGTGTAGATAAAGTTGATAACATCAGCTTCATTGCCTTTCTGCAATTTTCATCATCTTCTAATTTTATTTTTGTCTTAAATAATCTCCACTTGTTTATCAGATCAACAGCAAAAGAATACGAGATGTTTGACTCATATATATTTTTTATTTTTATTGTAAACATGTTTTTATTCTCCATGTGTTTTTTTTTTTGTTGGAAAAATAAATGACTGACTTTGAGCAGACTTACATTATTGCATTGTTTCAGGCAAGAAAAATAAGAAACTACATTACACATACTTGCATACCTACAATGTTTTAATATTTTTTTTAATGATATTTTTTGTGTTGTTGATGCACACTTTTCTCCCACAATGCGATGCATAACTGAGTGGAGGAGTGGTTCACAGCTGAAAATAACCTGTGACAAATTGAGGATGTTGGACAAATGGCTCAAAAATATAGGAAAAGAAGGTATTACATCCGTGGAAGGAAATGGATAGATGGATGGATGAACGGATGATTGGACAATACATATACAGTACAAATGTCTCGCATACAGTTTTAAACCAGTGCAAGACTTTATGCATACTTGTCATATGTCAGTAAATCTCTAAAGCCTAGGTTTTTGGAATTATGGAATTCAGTGTTCTGACCATACATAACATAGACAGGTAATGTCAGCTAACTGGCTCTCACCACAACTTTGGTAACAAGGAATTCTTTGTCTTTAACCTCTCAAACTGCAGAATTATTGAACCATTACCCCAGAAAATATAAGTAATAATAGGTGATTTGTAGTTTGAAACAGATGTACAATTAACATGCTTGTGCTGCAATCCTACAGTATAGAGTATCTAGTATGATATGAGAGACTTTATTTATCCCATATTTGGAAAATTCTTTTGTTACAACAGTTGAAATGATGATGAAAAGTGCACTGCTCTTGTCATAACTGAGTGACAGAAATTTTTCATCATTTTGCTGCTCACATTGAACGGGCTGAGCTGCCTTCAGTAATAAAGCCTGCTCATCCTACTTGTATACAGCCACTCTTCTGCTCTTCTGATTCAGCCTGTTGTCAATCTGGAAAACCAGGCTTGTACTTCTTCACCACAACATCCTATCCCAGGATGGAGACAGGCAGTGTAGCCATGCTCTTCTTCCTTAAGTCGATCACTGTCTCTCTGGTCTTATTCAGATTTCGAAGCAGATGATGCCTCCCAGACCACACCCCTAGTGCTCTGTAATCCTCCTCCTGTCCATCACTAATAGATCCAATCACTGAAGAATCATCAGAGAATTTTGCATTTAAAATACCTACCAGGTCAATTAACTTTGTGAGAGTTTAGTGCTTTGGCCTTGGGGTGGAGATTGGGATTGGGTCAATGTCTGTTGAGAAAATACATAATGCTAAAATCACTGCCAGTGAAGATATTTAGTCTGCAGACTCCTAACACAGGGAGCAGCTGTCCCACCTCATCCTCTTGAGATTTACTGCACGATCAGATTAGACAGGCATGCACAGGGATTCTGGAGAATACCTCCTAATGTTATGGTGATGTAGCTGACAGCAGGGCAGCCCTACTGTAAGCGGAACTCCCTGGACACAGGAGAGCACTCAGTCACTGTTTTATTTACATGGCCAGTCATCGTGCGATAATATTAACCAGCCTTCAGGTTGAATTAGCGACCCTATGCACATTCCTGTCATAAATGTTTTACCATAGGTGGTTTAAGTTGTATTTTCACTTCATATCATCTAACATGAAAATGTTTCTTTTGAGTGTCTGACAAGTACTTAATAAAATCTGGATTAGTAGATACTACAAATTTTTTTTTTTCTACCTATTAGATAATGATAGCAAAAACCATTATTAGCCTTAGTGGTTCTTCTCACTGGTTTTCCCTGGATGCCAGAATTTGCAGCTTAGTCTCCTTATTTAGATTTCTTAAAACCTATGAGCTGAAAAAGAGCTGGACTGAGTTTGTAAAGAGCCACAGTGATAGAGGATTGATGCTCACCAACAGCCACCACATACACAGTGACCGATTTACACTGTCACTTGAGTAAGCTGGCATAATCCTCTGTTAGTGGTGGACTGACTGTCTCTCTCCTGGCTTCATCCACCTGTCTCACTCTCATCTGTTGGACTTTTGTTGGGGACGGTATATGCCCACTAGTGAGTTCAAGTTGCCTTTTGCTTATGTACAGTTGGTAACTTCATTTCCATGAATAGTTTATGTGCATAAATCTATAGAAAAAAGAAAAATAATACTGAAAACAAATGAAAATAGGACCAAAGAAAGCTCATAATGCAGTTGAGGAAAAGCTGGAGGAGATCAGAAAATCTCTGAACTTGATGTCAGATGAGTTTAGTAAAATAGATAAACAACAATGTGTGGTGCTTGAACCGATGGAAGAAATTCAACAGCCAAAGAATCTTGTTAAAGAAAAAGACAAGATTATTACTGAGCTGGAGTGAAGAACTGATGACTTAGAACAGGACGGTCCATTGCTTGTATTGGCGACCTCATTCTTTCAGTCACTACCCATAGCTCATGGCCATAGCTGAGGGTAGGGATGTAGATCAGCCTGTAAATCAATAGTTTTGCCATCACAGTCAGCTCTCCATTCACCACAACAGGCTGGTACAGGTGTGCTAAAGTAGCACCAATATATCTGTCAATCTCCTGCTCCACCGTCTTCTCACTTGTGAACAAGACCCTCAGTTTGGGTCCCGACACGGAGTGGAGCCTCCACCCTTTTACTGGAGATGCTAGTTCACGTTCCTGCAGCCTTCCCTTCCCCTCTCCATATAAAGTATCAATAGGTACATCCAAGGTTTGTCAATACACAAAATGAATTACTGTAACACAAAATAATGCTCTTATTTTTAATATATTTTATTGACACTTTTATGGATTTGACTATGAATGAAAATAAGTACTTATGCAATATATTAAAAAATATCACTTCCATCATGGAACTCTTCAGTTATTTTTCCTAATTACTGATGACATGGTTTAATTTAATGTGAATAACTTCTTGTGCAAAAAAAAAAAATTGACTCTCTGTACTGATTTTATAAAATAAGTAGAAGTCAGAGGAAGAGGCTATATATAAATATATACATTACAGTGTGCATAGGACACCAGAGAGTGATGTGTTGGAATTTCCATATGAGAGTGAGAGCTTGGATTGAAGACGGAGACAAAGCGCTTCACCAACATCTTTAGTGCAGCCGATTAAACTGTCATACCCCAATCCTTGGTTGTCATCATGTGAGAGGATTCATCGTTTGGCCTTGTTGGGTTTGGCTGTCTGTCAGTAGGATAAATCTCTGTGTTGAAGAGCTGACAGATGTTGACAGTAACTGAGGCGTTTTCATATGGAGTATATCCGAAGGGCAAAACATCCAGATAAAGTTGATGGTGCCAAGACAAATTTTATCTGAAACTGTGCTTGTCAGCAGTGTCTTTACAGCCGGGCTGTCTGAATGACTGAAAGCCCACAGTCAACTCAGGAAAAAGAACTGTTCCGGATACATGCCTCATTATGTAAAGATGTCTTCGGCACTGCACGCAACAAAAATTACAACATGAACTATTTCCCTCATGTGTATTAATAATGGCCCCGTCCCTCAGCCTGCAGTAGAAAGTAGTTCTTGTCCACAGAAAGTGACAACAGTGCAGCAGAGGCATTTTATTTTCCTCCAACCCATCCATCCAAACTGAGGATTGATTTCTTTTAATACGCATTGATAGTAAAAGAAAAACTAACTTTTGAAGCCACTTTATGTCACTACAATGTCTTTATGAAGTGATGCTTGTTTCGGGCAGACAGCTTGAGTAGCACTGGATTAGCTCGTGTGTCAGCTGACCTCGAGTAATTGCCATCTCATATTGGGTGGTCTGTTTAAGCTGTCAGACTTGCTGCTTCTTCTCTGCTGCTGCTGCCAGGTCATTCACACCCAGTATCTATCTGTAAACTCAGTTTTTTTTTTTTTCTTTTCCTTTTTCGTGACTTTATATCAGGACACAGAAGTGATTTTTCTCCTGCTTCCTCCCTCTTCACTGTTCTTTTGCCTTGCATGTCAAAACAGTGTCAAATCCATGTGCTTAAATGACAAAATACTTTGTCAGTTACTTTCAGAAAGAACCAACATAACATCCCCAAAACAGTTAATTTGAAGGGGATCTATTGTTTCGATCCTTATTTTTGCTTTATGGATTGTCACAATAGCAGCTGCTCATATTAAATATGATGAAAGTTTCAAATAATGAGATCACAGTATGCGTAAGTGAGCAAAATGTTCAGAATCAGACTGCTCTTTGTGCTTGGTTTCATATAGTTTTAGTTAGTTTTTTCCAATTTTTTTCTATCTTGCCTATGTATTTGACTGAGAGTGCATATACAGTCACAGCTCCTGTACTATGCCTACTTCCTGTTCAAATCTTCTCCTTACAAAGTGCAGCTGATTAGGAAAAATTTGCCTTACAGGGTGGATGAACTGAAAGGATGACTCATGCAAAGTTAGTCCATGAATAAAAATATAGACAGGAAGTTAAGAGTCATAGATCTCCTAAGGCCTCAGTCACACAAGTCTAGAATCCCCTTGCAACCTCCAGTTGCTAGGGAAAAATGTGTATTCCCTGAGAAGTTGGTGAGTGTTGGAGGTTGCTTGTCACAAAGAGGGTTGCGCCACCAAAAACCTTTCTGTGATTGCTTTGGTCACATGGAAGATGTCCCCTTTTCTGCAAATACTTTCTAATTAACCACCAAGCAATACTGGAGCTTAAAAATAACCATCAAAGTAAAAGTTTTGCTTACCAGCCAACACGTTTCCAAATATACATCTTCGGACATGCGTCTTTTAAAGGCGAATGTTCTCTTTTTCCGTGCTGCAGCAGACTTCTCACGGTTTCAGTAGTGCTTAGTGAGCAGTTACCGAGTGTTTGCAGACAAGACAGTGTTTTCCATACAAACTACAGGCGACCCTGGCAACAAATTAGCCACCAAAGCATTCACACAGAGGGTTTCAGTGCAGCACTGTATACGTACCTCTTTGTGACCAATTTCACCTGGTAACTACAGTGTATCACAAAAGTGAGGACACCCCTCACATGTGTGCAGATATTTAAGTATATCTTTTCATGGGACAACACTGACAAAATGAAAAGTAGTCTGTGTGCAGCTTCTATAACAGTTGGGAAATGCTCATTTTTCCTTAGTGTTTGCAGATGGTTGCTAACTGGTCTGTAGGCCTGTTTTCCTTCTGGCATTGTTGCACAGATTCAGACATGGATAATATTTTAGAAGTTTTCACCAACTTGGTGTGGAAAAGTTATACATTTGAAAAAAATACAACTGGTTCAACTTCTGTGACTTTTTGGCACTTGAATGTGCATCACTGATCAGCTGCAGCTAGTTATAACAATGCTGAAGAACATCACTGAGCTGTGCAGCAGTTTTAGTGGCAGTGTCGACAATATCCGTGTTTATTATGCGATGAACACGGAACCAAAGACAGCATTACAAATCTGTTACCCTTTACATGTCACAGCGGCGCAGTTGGTATGACTTTCACCTTGTGGGTCTATGTGTCTGTCCATGTCTCATCATAGCAAAATGTGTTTTTGGAGACGCTTACTGATTTTTTTTTTTAGATAGTTTTTAGTACATTGTGTGTAGAATGTTACTTTTTAAATGTAAATTGTTACAGATTACTACTTAGCCTGTTACTTAATACAACAGCTAAGTTTCTCATTAAAGTAATACATCTTATGACATTTGATTACTTTTCTAACAAATAGTTTAAAGTTCCTCTACAGACTGTACACATGTTTTTGTCTGTACAGTAATCTTTGAGCCCTCTAAAATCTAAATACTTCAGGGAGAAAACATTATTAAATGTGCTTGTGTGACAGTCTTTTGTCAGTGCTCAGGAATCAGCATGAGCACCCTGACTGGTCTGCAGCTATGCAGCCCTGTATGCAGTGTACTGCGATACATTTACACCATGTATTCTGACACCTTTCTATCAGAGCCAGCATAAACTTTTTCGGCAGTTTGAGCCACAGTAGCTCATCTGTTGGATCGGACCACAAGGGCCAACCTTCGCTCCCAGTGTGCATCAGTGAACCTTGATCGCCCGTGACCCTGTCGCTGGTTCACCGCTGTTCCTTCCTTGGACTTCTTTCGACCACTGCAGACTGAGAACACCCCACAGGACCTGCAGTTTTGGAGATACTCTGACCCAGTCGTCGGGCCATCACAATTTGGCCTTTGTCAAACTCACTCAAATCCTTATGCTTGCCCATTTCTCCTGCTTCTAATGCATCAACTTTGAGGACAAAATGTTCATTCACTCACTAATATATCCCACCCACCAACAGGTGCCACGATAAAGAGACAACAATAAAGTGATGCTTGATCGCTGTACCTGGGAGTGCAAATGAAAAAAACAAAAATCAAAAAAATGTGCATGTTATACAAAAGTGCATACTGCCAAATGAATGGTGTCTAATTCTAGGTATAGCTACTTGTAAGCTGCCCTGCCTTTGATGATGTATTTAATTAGTTTTTTACATTTTCTGTTTTTATTATTCCCATTAAAGCTACAAGGACAAAGCTAGACTTATTTCATCCCCATATAAAATCAGTACTTTAACCACTTTGATCCATCTAAATGGGGGGTCCTTCTTTCAGCATGCTGACCCTTTCATCAAAGCGAGACCTTTTGTTATTTTTCCTTAACAAAACCCAGCAGGTCTCTCTCTCCATTCTCGCTGCCTCTCTTCTTGTTGTTCCCTCTTTCTAACTGATGAGAAGCGACAGGCACGAAGAAGGCCAGATAGATAGGAGGAGACGTGGGGAAGATGGCAGAACTGTGATGTGAGCCTCTTACAGCAGCGGCAGCAGCAGTACAGGCTGTGCTGTCAGCCTACCATTCTCCTGCAACTTCTCCTGCTCGCCCTTCATCCACCTCTAACACTCCCTGTCCACCTCTCACCTCTCTCTTCCTCCTCTCCTTCCTTAATCTTATTCATGCCATCCTTCCCCATATGCCACATGGAGCAGGAGACTTATGTGCAGGCTGTTGATGTCGTCTACCGGTGCTTTCTGTATCTGCTGTAAATCATGTTCACAGTCATAGCAGCAGATATGGAACACACAACAGAAGTGCTGCAGATTTGCATTACAGGATAAAAGATACTGTGCACAATTGTGGATCTAGCAACACATAATTTAAAAGAGCACAATTAATAATCTGTTACACGTGAGCATAGGTTAATGATAGAAATCCTAACACCTTGATGATATACACTCTGAAAACGGCTTTTAAACAATGCAAAGATGTTTGCATTTTATTGGAACAGTTGAGGTTAATTAGATTAGATTAGATTAGATTCAAACTTTATTGATCCCTTTAGGAAAATTAAAATTCCAGTAGCATCTTTACATTATAGACAAAATAACGACAGTAATAATAAACAGTAAACAAAAAAATAAACAAAAAAAGTCTAGCAGGTGTGGTATTCCACATTAATATTGCACATTGTTTGGTATTGCTTTGTGTTACATTGTGCTTATGGTCAGGCTCAGGTTGCTGCAGTCTGTTAGTCCTGCAGTTGGTAAGGAGCAGTCTGTCACTGAACAGGCTCCTCTGGTTGCTGCTGACGGTGTGCACTTACTGACATCACCCATAATGTCCAGTAGTTTTCCTATAGTCCTTTTCTCTCTGCCATGTCACCAGAGTCCAGTTTCATGTTGACCACAGAGCTGGCCCACCTGGATGCCTCTCCCCTCCACACACACACACACACACACACACACACACACACACACACACACACACACACACACTGACACACACACACACACACACCCCACAAAAGCACACCATAGTGTAAAACAGGACATTTGCTATGATGGACAGAGAAAACATCCCCAGGAGTTTCCTGCAGATGTTAGAAGACCGCAGCCTCCTCAGGAAGTACAACCTGCTCTGTTCCTTCCTGTACAAGTGACCAGTGTTGCATGTCTAGCCCAGCTTGGAGGTGCAAAATTTTTGAAAGCTCTTCAGAAAGCCTGGAGAACTATTGCTTAAGAGCACTTTGAGAAATTATAAGAAAGCCTTGCTCCTTGAAAGCAAAATAAAATGGAATGAGGGGTGGCTCAAGGTTTTTTGCACAGTACTGTATTTGAATAGAATACATTCCTTATTAATTTTATTTACTTTTAATTAAATTAATGCCTGAGCTGTGTTCTGTGACACATTAAAATATCTGCTGTGAAAATGGCAGATTATTTAATTTACTTTATTAATACTTCTGCTATCCTTGATGAAATCAGTCATATATACATATATATATATATATATATATATATATATATATATATATATATATATATATATATATAATTTCTTTTTTTTGGTGGTGGTGGGGGGGGTCCACAGGTTCTTCTTGAACTCTTTTCCCCCTGTTGTTCATGATCGCAGTGTCACACATCTTGCAACTTACTTTGATTCCAAGGGGCAGACAGTCTTTGCTTGCAGAGCTTGTAGAGTTTCACCGGTTTTTTATGCATTGCTGCACCAGTTTGTTGTGCTTGGCTAATGATGAATGATTACATTGAATTCTGGGCAAAATGGGCTCTTGGAGTTTACATCATTGTTGACTCTGTTGTGGTGCTCGTAGGGTCTATTTTAAGATGTTCACCTGAGTTATCACAGTAATGGAAGAGCACTTAGGAAAGTCCCAGCTGGGGTCTTAAGGACATGAGCTAAAGAGGAATCTGTGAGTGCTTGTCGTACGCTCATGACTCAGGAAACAGGGCCAGTGTTTAAAGCAGGGAATGGTTTTTGTGAACTTATTGTTGTGTTCTGTCATTGTTCAATTGAGCTGTAAAATTAAAATTTACTTATGTAGTATTCCTAGACACCAGCTAGTTTTCCTTGCTTTTCTTGTGCAGAATTGATTTTACATCACAAGAGACAATAGAACAAGTAAGATCAGTAATTTATCAGTGTTTGTGGATGCAATTTCTGGATGTGCCAAAGGCCAAAAATAAATGTGTTAATCAACTGCTTCTCATACTGTCAATCCCACTTTACTGTTTTATGCACACTGGAAGCACCGACAGGCTTACAAGGCTCAGCAAAGCCATCGATTTGGTATGTCGAGATAATGAGACCATAGCCTCTTATCTGAAATTTAAAGACATGACTGTATAGTTCCATGATATGCATGATTAAAAATACCAAAGCATGGCTTAGAGAATACCTTTTCACATCAATAGATACACCAGACAAGAGGCTCTGCTTGTTGGATTATGATCACCTCTGTTTACCTCACCATGATTGTAAAATAAAATAATATCTTTCTAGAGCCCTCTAGAACGATATTAGCCATTTGCCAATATATTTATAATTGCCCAAAAATTAAAAAAATGTAAAAACATAAAGAAGAGATGAGAGAAACACCCTTCAACCATGCAACGTTTACAGCCAAAGCTTTTGTTGTGGCAAATTTTATCCTTAACAAAATTTAACACTATCAAGTGTAAATTTCAGCCATTTGAAAAAAGATAAATAAATGTAATTGAAAATTATGCAGGATTTTGCAGACTCATCCATTAATATTCAACTTTACGTGAAATAAAACCTGCTGTTACTTATTGTGAATTATACAAATATGCAATTAATCAATTGCCACACAGATTCCTGTATTAGACATCCATTGCAGTAACATTTGTACCAATCCTAAAGGTGCCTGCACATATAATAGACATAATTACAATGTAATATAATGCAATACAATTGAACAGTTACTGCATTTAGTGTATTGCACGTTGGAACATGTACTTTGTGATGCAAGAATGACCATTGTTTTTGCTGGTGTTTAAACCTTTGATGCAGGATGCTACACCAGTGCCATAAATACATTACGTAATATTCATCAAAACTCCAAATATCATTAACGATAAGAGTTTAAAGAAAAACACAACCCCTCAATAGCAGCGTTGTTTGAGGGTAAAAGACCACACTGACTGAAAGTACTTAAGTGATTTCAAATCTCATGCATTTGTTCATAGATTCATATGAGTGTATATTTGTATGTGTGCATACCTGTTCTTTGAGTTAACTTAGGAATCGGGTATATTTCTCCCTTTCCACTGAAAACACACTGATTAATGAGCAGACACCGCAGTCCTGCAGGGCTATAATTCATATTAATTCATAATTCATATTTCACTGAGGGGATTTTTGTTGGGGCTTTGTTTATGCATATTAGGCTGATGCTTGCTCTTTGCTGATGTTTGCTGTTCATGGTTGATTGTTTTGCGGTAAATGCTATGTGTATGTGTGACTGCAGTTTCTCTCGCTCCCTCTCCCTTCCCTCCTTATCCTGCTTGTGCTGCCAACCAAAAACTTCAACCAGCAATTCATTGTTGGCTTAACTACCATGGGCAGTGTTTTTCCTCATTGAGAGTGAACATTTTCACTCCCCTGCCTGTGCTTTCTCCCTGACAGCCCTATTTATTGGCTTCAACAGCTGAGGGAAGGATTATGGTAGGATACAAATGAGAGGAAGCACACAGAGAGTCCTGCTGGGACTTGAACCCAGGAAAAGAGAGAGTGGAAACTCTTCCAGGAGGGGATTTCCTTTGTTTGAGAGTGGCGTGTGACTTCTGCTCTGCCGTGCTGTAGAATTTGAACACAGTATACTGATACCAATTTAATACGCCAAGGCATTCACCTGGAGAAAACAAACAAGACAGCAGCCTCTGTCATTATGTTTGTTACATTTAATTATGATCACGTCCAAGAAGGAGACAGAAGTTCCTTTTGTTCAGTTTCTCTGCCGCTGAAACAAGCTGGGGAGTAACGATTCATAACGGTTTTCTGTGACTTTTAACGTTTTCCAAATCATAATATTTCTTAATAACGCACAGTATCACCTTCAGAACATTTACTATATGATGATCTGCTGAGAGAGATTGGACTGCAGAAGACAAAGTTGTAACATCCAACCCACCGTCGGGGCTGTGCTTGAAGTTAATGGGCCGCTGTTTGAATGGCTGAGTTACAGTTTAAAATGTTAAACATATGATTTATTGTATTTATAACAGAAATAGCAACACTTTTCTTACTAACCAATTTGAGAGCTATTGCATCAATTTCCTGCTAATATAATTAACTTTTTTTTTTGTTTTGACTCGCCAATTAAACTAATGGAAACTGTGGTTATGAAAATAAATTGAAATAGAAAAAAAAATCATTTAGTCACTGATTAAAATGTCAAGAAAGGATAAACTTTTTCAGGGACAGAGTGCAGGGAGCTGTGTGGTTTATAGGAACTGCAGTGAGTTTTTGAGAAACACTAGCAGGAGCAATGAATTAAAATTTTATTTATTAGTTTCACCAATCAATCAGCTTTTGATTTGCAAACAATATACTGTAGCTCTTGGACCCTCCTCTAACTGTAAATATAGAGTTGACTTTATATTGCAGTGGTGCACTGATAACTTGTACGGTGCGTTTCACTGGACTGAGTACAGAATTAATTACATGTTGTATTAATAGGCCTACTGATTAAATCTGAGGCGTCTGAACGTCATGTTATTCCTTCCGGTATATTTAGAGGCAGGAATTGTTGACTTTACTCCACCACATTAACTAGATAATGTGAGCTGCTGTATACTCAGATTTTTAACAGGATATAATGTTTCTATATATTATGATGGTTATAAGTTAAAGTGAAATAAAATCTTTATTAACTACCACAAGGAAATTTACAAGCTCAACATAAGGATATGAAGTCATTAAAATTTGCCACACCTCTGTACACTGCAGTACTGTATAAAACATACATTGCTCTGACATGTGCCATTTAGCATGATGGGTACCTTTACTCTTAGTACTTTTACATTCATTTTAAACCTCATCACATCAGCTAAACTAACTGCACTGTATTGTCTGAAGGTACAGAACAAACCCAGTGCCATATTACAGGTATTGACTACCGTATTTTCCGGAGTATAAGTCGCACTTTTTTTCATAGTTTGGCTGGGGGTGCGACCTATACTCCGGAGCGACGTATATGTGACATTTATAAAACATGAACCAAAATACTCCAGCCACTTGACATCTCCGTGAACTGCAGCTTTAAGGCAGTCTTGCGTAACCTGAGGGCGCAGTGGATGATGGATGGAGAGCACAGCTTAACGGCAACTGGGAGAATGCGCCACCCAACTTTCCTGGAAGTCATTGGATGGATCAAGAAAACATGGGCTTCAGTGACAACCAAACCATCCTGTTGGGATTCAGAAAGGCTGGAATAATTGGAACTGCAGCTGACGACGAGTCTGACTAACGCGACACAGAAGAGGAAGCGGCGCTTCGTCTACGGAGTGTACGGAATTGTTTAGAAGTGACACCGAGGATGAAGAATTCAATGGATTGATGGTTTGGTTAACTTGTTAGTATGTTCTTTATGCTATGGTTATCTGAATAACTTAATGTTACGTTAACATACCGAACACGTGTTCGTTGTGCGTCATGTAGCTGAATGTGTTACGTTAGCATAACGTAGGCGTAACCGTGTTCGTCCTGTTCTTTAATCCATTATTATTTTAAATTGCCGTTCAAGATGGAATTTCTGCTCTGGGTCTCGGATTCTATCAACCCCCCCCCCCCCCCCCAAAAAAGTGCGACTTATAGTCCAGTGCGACCTATATATGTTTTTTTCGGTAGCACTTTCTATTACAGCTCGGTAATAATGTGGTAATAAGGGGGTAATAATGGGGTAACAAGCTGGAAACAAAATGTAATAATGGGGTAATATACAGGACATTATCATCCAATTACCAAGGTAATTACCAGCTAATATCCAAGTAATACCACTAGTAACAACAGCGAAAAAGCTGGAAACAGAAGGTAATAATGAGGAAATTTAACGGTTATTGCCATCCAATTATCAAGGTAATTACCAGCTAATATCAAGTAATACTGCTGGTAACAACAGCGGTTACAATTGAGTAATATTCCACTGAAATTTATGTAAATGGATCGTAAGGCCCCCAAAACTGATGGTAATGCTGTGGAAACAGAGATATGCCCATGAGGCTAAACCCTTTAGTAATAGTAGCTTAAAAATGTGGTAAAAATATTGTATGGAGATAGCAATAAGGAAGTAATGTTTATGCATTTAACTTTTCATAATTTTTAATAAATTGTAATAAACGCAAAATTATGAAGTAATATTGGCTAATGTTTTAACATAATAGGATGGTATTACCATGTTATAAGGCTTGAATTAATTATACCTTAGGTTCTCAGCATTCTGCTTTGCTTAATAGCCTAAATATTATGCTTAATGCTTTGGCTTATTAAATGGAAATATTTATGGTAATTTCTTTGTAATAAGCAGGAATCAGGGCTGCAAAATGCAAAACCGACTGTTTCTATGCAATAACCTATTTAAGTAAACTACAACAAGTGTGAGCATTATCTGGAAATGCTCATGGTAGTTTCTGTGTATTAAGCAGGAATCAGGGCTGCAAAATGCAAAACCGACTGTTTCTATGCAATAACCTATTTAAGTAAACTACAACAAGTGTGAGCATTATCTGGAAATGCTCATGGTAGTTTCTTTGTAATAAGCAGGAATCAGGGCTGCAAAATGCAAAACCGACTGTTTCTATGTAATAACCTATTAAAGCAAACTACAAGAAGTGTGAGCATTATCTGGAAATAATGGTGGTAGGTTCTGTGTAATAAGCAAGAATCAGGCTTGTAAACTGACTGTATTTATTGCCAAGTTAATCACTGAATAAAACAAAAGTCAAGAGTTCTGATGATGAACTGGAAACACATGGAAAATGCTAAACTACCTGTTTGAAAAACATTAAGTATTAGATTTAAAAAAATAAACATGCATAAAACACTCATTAAAAGCTCGCTGGAAAATAACTGCATTGTATTTGTTTGAGGATCACAATATTAAGCATAGCTAAGAGGTCTATTTAAAATAGTTTTTGAAATTGCATAGGAGTGTAGAAGATCCTCTGTCACAGCACATTTTATATCTGGATGACAATGGAATACATATTTTAAATGTCCAATACACAAAAACAAAATGCCATCCATCTATGCATTTTTTCCAGGGGAGCTGGACCCTGTCTCAGCTGTCATTTGCGGGAGATGGGCTACACATTGGACAGGTCACCAGTCTGTCATCGGGCTAATGCCGAGACGAACTATTCACATTTACAACTAGGGTCAATTTACACAGTCAGACCTAGAGCTAATTTAGAATCACCAATTTATCTAACCCCATGCATGACTGTGGGAGGAAGCCAGAGTAGCCAGAGAGAGCCCACACAGATCTGGAGATAACATACAAACTCCATGCAAAAAGGCTCCAGCCACAGGGGTGATGTTATTGTACTGGATGTATGGCTCTTATATCCTTGAAAAGGCGACCAAGGGGTCCATTTCTGTGTTGTCTACCCAGCCAGTAGTTCCACTCAATAAAATGTAGGATCTCTCTCAGTGACTTCTCAGTCATGTTGCCTCTGAAACGGTACACCTCTTGCTTAAAGGTTCTCCAGGACCTTTCTATATGCTGGGTATGTGCTCCTGTAGCAGGGTGAACAAAAAACCTCTGGTGATTGACTTGGTAGTGTATATACCCATGTTGCCTCAGTCTGCAGTAGGAACGCCAAGAGTCACTCAAAATTGTACTTGCAGGTCTAACATATCGCTGTATAATAGGAAGTAGTCTTTC
Source organism: Archocentrus centrarchus (assembly GCF_007364275.1). Taxonomy (NCBI): domain Eukaryota; kingdom Metazoa; phylum Chordata; class Actinopteri; order Cichliformes; family Cichlidae; genus Archocentrus; species Archocentrus centrarchus. The sequence goes on along the minus strand of NC_044369.1, from coordinate 7,268,730 downwards.
AGAATTTCGTCTGCGAACAAATTTCAACACAGGCCTCCTTCTCCGTTGATTGACTTCCAACAATCCAAAACCCCAGCCTCTCCTGCGCCAAGTAGCACCAAATCGCCCGCGTGCATACTGAAAAATTAGAAGTTTTTGGAAAGAGGACAGTGTTAAGGCATGATTTATTTGCAGTTGTCTGAACAACAATTTCATAGATACAGATGTACCTATCACCATTATTCACCAATTAATATCTTAAATAAATTCATATCTTTACCTTTCTCTTGTGACAAAACTTGCTCTCATCAATGACAACAAAACCATGTCTTCCACCTATTCTCATTTTCCCCCTCCTCTTCAGGTGCTTAACTGCTTGCACACACACCCTCCTTAGTGTCTTGGACATCTTGGACAAAGTGCGGCTGCGTCCACAGACTCCCTCTTCAATTAAGTCCACTTGCCTCAGTCTTAGCCCTTGTGCAAACCTGCAGCAATGTAGTAAACCTATATGAATAATGTTAATGTGATATTAACACAGTTTATTACTGACTTCTTAATCATGTAAAAGGTGTTACTGTTATGTCACATGTATGAAATTATTATAAAATAATAATGTGGTAGAATAGAAGGGATATTACTAAAGGTGGTTCTACACACTACTTAATCATGGGGTGTACTTAGTTAGTACTTAATTTTCATATACTGCTTCTTCATTTTTGCGTAGCTTTTATTAAATAAATAATGAAATGTTGTTGCTGCTCATTCAAGGTTGCATTTACCTAATTTTACAACAGTTTGTGTTTAATATTATGCTATGAGTCAAAATAGTTTACTACATGCAGTACATATGTACTTACTGTTTATCATGACTATATGTATGTCTGTGTAACAAACCTATGCATGAACATCATCCAAGAAGTCAAGGAGGAGCGAGAGCCTGAGAAAATAGACCCATCTCTTATGGATTTGGACATGAATCTATTATGTCTTCGACACACCCTTTGAACAAAATATGCCATTTGGTAAAACATAATGAATACATGAATTAATACATTAAATATCAATAAACAACAATAATAATATTTTAAATTTTTGTGACTGTGCTGATTAGCTGATGGTATTTTACAAAATGTCTTACTAAAGTACTTTCAAAGTACTCTCCAAATGCAAATAACTAACCTAGAAATGTGTAATTCAGGCATATGGAAGACATAGGTCAAATTTAAGAAATTTATAGGAAATCAAGAACTTACCAGCGATATCCATCTCTTGTGTTGCCACCTTTTCTCATTTTCATTTTTCTTTCACACAGAGAGCATCTCTTCTTTTTTGAGAGTAATTTCAGTTTTTGAAGCCATTTTATAAGTACAAGCTTCTTCTTATTTCCCCTTTGTGTTATGTTTAATAATTTTTCAGCGGTGTTCATGTTGAATAGACTGCAAGTCGAGTATGAATCACATACTGGCGCCAGATAGTAAAGCAGCTGTCTGGTCCGTCAGTTAATGGTCCCCCATTCACTCTGCTTCCACGGCAGTAAGAAAAGTAAATAAAAAATAATAAATAACTTCATTCTTTAAGTGCAAAAAGCAAATTTATTTGGATTTATTGTCAATTTAGATTCAGTTAAGTGGGACAATGTACCCTGTTTTCGTTACAGCCGTAGGAGTGCCTGTGCATCACTTTAAATCTTCCCCCTCCAAACTAAGCTCTGCTGGAAAGAACCGGCTGCCAGTAGGTGGCAGACTGCGGTCTGGTGGGAATATGCGCATTTTCTTTTATCTCTGGAGGAGAGAGAAAGAAGAAGTTGGCGCCAACAGCCACACTTTGCCTCCTTTTTTGGCGTACCTCACAGTTCCAAGCTGGCAAAAACCACTGGATTACAAGAGTGTCTTTGGAATAAAATCGCCATACTTTCTACTGTTGTAAGGTTGCAAGGTAAGAACATGAATTCTTAATATTACAGAAAATTATGCACATTTTTGTCTTTTTTTGATAACATGCTGTGATGTTTCGGGGTTGGCACATTTTTATTATATATATATATATATATATATATATATATATATATACATACAACAAAGGAACTAGTTTGTGTCAGTCTGAATCACTGTGTGGTTTATTTTGATCCTGATATTTGATGTTTTGAGGTTTGTCAAAAAATACTTGATATTGGACCATTGTGTATATGTGTAGACCCAGAGGGTTATTGGTTTATAGTCAGGTGTATTTCCTGTATCCTTATTTAAAAAAAAAAAAAAAAAGTTAAATTCTGCACTTTGTATTTGCTTAACTATATTACTGGCTCATTATTAACGATAGCCATTAAATATTCCAAAGTTACCAGTAAACCATTGAATGTTTCCAATACAATATTCTAACATTTCAGAGCTATGCCTTTAAGAAGAAGGTACAACACAGCCAACCAGGTACATCCATCTGTGAGTGCTGATGGCAGTGCTGGATCTGCACAGGTGGAACAACTTGACAATGTAGAGGGTAAAGGAGAAAGTAAGTATACAATCTTATCCACAAGCATTAATTGACTACACTCATGTAGGCTTTTTCAGTATGACACCTTTAATGCACCAGTATTTATAAATCACTACCCCCTAATTCTATACTCCTCTCAAACTTCCTACAGTTCACTATTAAGTCTTCAAAAATACAGGGGGAAAATACCTATCATTACTCATTTTTGTAAGCGCAAACTGTTATATATGTTAAAAAGCATTCTGTTGTAGAATTTGACTGTATTCACAAGTAAAGTTTGAAGCAAAAGTTAGTATTTATTGGCAGCCATAGACTGAAACGTAACATATATTTTAGAATCTGCTAATAACACAACAGTGAAGACACCGAAATAATTTAATTGTTGTAGAAGAAGAACATTATGGAAAAGAGAAACTCAAACAAAAAACCCAACAATGTTGCCATACATTGTATAATACAATTAAAACATCAAAATTGATTCCTTGGTTTTCATTGTATCTAAACATGTCCTTTTTCTTTTGTTTTGTGATGATATATATTTTTTTTACCATTATAGCGCCAGGAACTCCATCTACGTTGGCTCCAACTGCTACAGCAATAATTCAGCAGCTAAGAGACAAAATTACTGTCCTTGAAGATGAAAGAAATTTCCTCAGAGAACAGCTGAAAAAAGCACTGGATAACATCCCTACTACTTCAGGTGAAACACAGAAATTGTGATCTGCTTTGATTGATTGATAATTTAAAAATGCAATATGGCTTATATATATATATATATATATATATATATATATATATATATATATATATATATATATATATATATATATATATATATATATATATAAAAACAGAGGACACCTACAATCTAAAGCCTCATCCATTTTTTTAGAGTTTATAATCTAACCTGTTGAAGAACTTCAACTGTCAGTCATCTTCCATCAGTCCGGTCAATGAAAAAAATGGTTTGTTTTTAGAGTCGTGGCCAAAGGCTTCAGCAGTTGCAACACTAAGAAAGCAAAATTTATTTGCCAGTAACAGTTTTTGAAAAATATGAATTGCTTGCGAGTTAGCACTCTGTGTTGACCCTGCGACAGGCTAGCGACCTGTACAGGGTGTACCCTGCCTCTTGCCCTATGTCAGCTGGGAGAGGCTCCAGCCCCCCCGTGACCCTGAAAAGGATAAGCGGAAGAGAATGGATGGATGGATGGATGGACGGACGAATTGTTTGTGATAGATTTTCACTGTGTCATAGACACATTTATAAATAATTTAATATAAACATGTAAAAGTAGATGGATACAAAACTTTGTGCCATTGTCACAACTTTTGATCACAACTGTATACTCCACTTGTCTCTTTTTCACAGTACACTTTTTTTTATTTTTTTATTTATTTTTTTTTTACAATTCTCAGCAAAACGACATCATTCCCCCTCAAGTTCCAGTTCCTCAGATTCATCAGCCTCAGACTCTGAGTCGTCTTCTTCACCGAGTGACGGGAAAAAGAGCAAGAAGGCCAAGAAGAAGAAGAAGAAGAAAGTGTCACAGTTTGGCAAAAGAAGTATGTTATGTAGCAGTTAACATTCTTTTTTTACATTTTTTTTTAGAAAATGTCAGATTTGCTGACACAGTCATATAGCTATGTGTCACAGTGAGTTCTGTCTTGTATGACTGCTCAGTTGTGTGATTTAACATTTTAGGTATTAAGAGTGTAAATATTGGAAACAATTCAACACATATATACTTACTTGTTCATGCCTCTGGATGTGTTGTGATTGTTTTGTTCTTGGCTTTTACAGTGAAACACCCAGAAGATGTCAAACACAGGTATATGTTTGTTCTTAAAACATTCAAGAAAACACACAGCCTGAACCGAAGTTGTGAAAAACTCAACGTGGATCGAAACACTATTGCCTACACAGCCGTCATTGCTGAAGTCCTTTTGGTAGCGGACAGCGAGGAGAAATGTAGGGTTCCACCCTTTACTGGCGGCTCACTCCTTAAGTATGCAAAAGAGGTGAAGGTTTTCCTTGATGATGAGCCAGAGTTAAGAGCAAGAATAGACAAAAAGAAAAAAGAGAGAGAGTTGTTGCCCATCTCTTACAAAATCAAAGGGAATTAGGAAGTTCTTCTTGATTTTTTCTATTTTTTTGTCACAACCTTTTGAGAAAATGTTTGCAGTTTTAACATGAATAGTTTAGTTAATGAGAAGTCTGTTTTTTCCAGCTATTTCCAGGATTGGATGATGTTTTATTAATTTCTTTGTGATAACTATTCATGTGTGATAAGTTTTTCTTTGAATATTACCCATAAGAAGTGAAACCATAGGGTTGTTTTATTGATTTACTTTGTTTTATTTTTTCGCATGTCTTTGTGTTGTTGATGTTGGTTGTTTGTTTGTATTTTCATTTTGTAAATCCTGATCTCATATCTTAGAATACAATATTTCTTTATTTACTTATGTTCAGGCATTGATCAAGTTATCATTTTTATAAGGTTGCTTCAAGTTTATCCATGTTGTGTTATACAGACATTGCTTTGTTCTTTAAGGAAAATGACAATAAAACTGCAAGTTCATGAAGGAATTTGGTCAGCATTTTTAGTTTAGTATATGTAAACAAGCAGAAATTTCTTCTTGTAATCTGATGGTTTTTGCAGTTATTGCTATAGAACCTACCACCATTATTTCCAGATAATGCTCACACTTCTTGTAGTTTGCTTTAATAGGTTATTACATAGAAACAGTCGGTTTTGCATTTTGCAGCCCTGATTCCTGCTTATTACACAGAAACTACCAACATTATTTCCAGATAATGCTCACACTTCTTGTAGTTTGCTTTAATAGGTTATTACATAGAAACAGTCGGTTTTGCATTTTGCAGCCCTGATTCCTGCTTATTACACAGAAACTACCATGAGCATTTCCAGATAATGCTCACACTTGTTGTAGTTTACTTAAATAGGTTATTGCATAGAAACAGTCGGTTTTGCATTTTGCAGCCCTGATTCCTGCTTATTACACACAAAATACCATGAGCATTTCCAGATAATGCTCACACTTGTTGGAGTTTCTTTAATAGGTTATTGCATAGAAACAGTCGGTTTTGCATTTTGCAGCCCTGATTCCTGCTTATTACAAAGAAATTACCATAAATATTTCCATTTAATAAGCCAAAGCATTAAGCATAATATTTAGGCTATTAAGCAAAGCAGAATGCTGAGAACCTAAGGTATAATTAATTCAAGCCTTATAACATGGTAATACCATCCTATTATGTTAAAACATTAGCCAATATTACTTCATAATTTTGCGTTTATTACAATTTATTAAAAATTATGAAAAGTTAAATGCATAAACATTACTTCCTTATTGCTATCTCCATACAATATTTTTACCACATTTTTAAGCTACTATTACTAAAGGGTTTAGCCTCATGGGCATATCTCTGTTTCCACAGCATTACCATCAGTTTTGGGGGCCTTACGATCCATTTACATAAATTTCAGTGGAATATTACTCAATTGTAACCGCTGTTGTTACCAGCAGTATTACTTGATATTAGCTGGTAATTACCTTGATAATTGGATGGCAATAACCGTTAAATTTCCTCATTATTACCTTCAGTTTCCAGCTTTTTCGCTGTTGTTACTAGTGGTATTACTTGGATATTAGCTGGTAATTACCTTGGTAATTGGATGATAATGTCCTGTATATTACCCCATTATTACCTTTTGTTTCCAGCTTGTTACCCCATTATTACCCCCTTATTACCACATTATTACCGAGCTGTAATAGAAAGTGCTACCTTTTTTTCTTCTTTATTATGCATTTTTTGGCTGGTGCGACCTATACTCCGGAGCGACGTATAGTCCGAAAAATACGGTAATTGCAATTGATTAAATATTACGGCACAGCCAACCCAACCTTTTTAAAAAAAAACAAAAAACTTTACATTTCCATCCATCCATCCAGCCTGCCTTCCTTCCTTCCTGGAGCCTATCTCAGCTGCCATATACACTTTTAAAAGGAATGTTGATTACCATCATTCAAAATAGTAATCACTCCAAGATTTGCACAATTAAATAAGTAAATAAATAAGATGTCATGGGTTCATGTGTTGGCTGCTACTGTTAATGTTAATTTTTATAGTTTAGTGGAGAAATATATTGTGACTTCTGGACAAAAATGGAAGGCCACAGGAGAATTTTGTTTTCTCCACGTCTGTGACTTTGGCATTGAGAATGTGTGTAAAATAATTTTACAGTGCATTAAGAGGAACCTGGCTTATGAATAAATTAAATCTCTTTCTCTTACTTCTCTAAGAAAAGGTACACATCTGCGCTAAAAATACATCCTTACGTGTAGAAATATACAAGAACACCGCTTTTGCAAGTACCAGCGTGTATACGGTGCTGTGAAAGAGTATTTGCCCCCTTCCTGAATTCTTAGATTTTTATTCATATTTGTCACACTTCCATTTTGAATTTTAGCATGAGACGAACATAACCAGAGTAAATACAAACTGCAGTCTTTAAATGATGATTTAATTTAATAAGGGAAAAAAGCTATCCAAAAAAAGAAATCAGAAAGGGAGCAAATATTTTTTCATTGCACTGTATGACTGTACCTCCATTATATGTCGTGATGTAGCAGTTTTCCTTTTCTATCAGACTGCTGCTTTTCACACCACTGGTCTGCAGACAGTCCTTTTTGCACGTACAAATCAAAGAAGACACTCGAAGTTCTTCATAAAAAATGGAGTCCTGCAAATGTGCTACGAGGGAGCGATGCTCCCACTGAGCGAAAGTCAGGGCTTTGTAATTTATTTACTAATCTTTCTGAACTCTTTGAATAAATCACATGGACTTAAAGTAGATGACATCAAAAGGAACAAATAATTAAAGTGCCTTGATCTCTCTGTTTCCTTATTTGTTGCTTCCTTTTCCTGCTTTGTGAAAATTACATCCCTTTATCTCTTTTCTTGCTTTTGACATGTGAAAAGCACCAGCAGATTTCATCTGATCCACTCTAATTTGCTGTGATATTCTCTAATTTCATTGGATCAAACCAAATTAGATTAGACTACATGAATTTTACAGGTAAATTGGATTATCACAGCAAATTGTCATAATATTTTTTTTAAAGATTTAACATAATATTAAAACATGTGCAGAAGTGTTTTTACTTTACCTACAAATCCAGCAGGGAAAATATATCTTGTATCATTAGTGGTCAATATATTTTAGTTTTGTTGTCACACATTATTACTGTTAGACTGTGTCTCACTAGTAGCCCATGCAATCAGAGTAAAACTCCTGCAGTGTGTTTTTAATGTGTAAAATCATCGAAACATTGCTGTATAAAAGATGATTACTGACTATTATTAGTTTTTGAAGCTAATTCTGAAAACTCTCAGATCTCAGCAGCTTTGCAAAAAAGTCACTGGAATAACAAAACTTTGCCAATGACGTGTAAGATTTATGCATCTTTGAATGTTTTTAGTTACTGATGAACAACACACTTGATTTTTCAAATTGATAATTTACACTCTTTTTTTTTTTTCCTCTGTGAGTTTACAACATTTATTTTGTGCATAATATGTAACATTAAAGAAGTGATGTTAAGGCCTCTGGCAGCACTGTAGTTGCCTCACAGTAACAAGGTTCTGGGTTCAAATCCACGAGCTGGGGCCTTTCAGTGTGGACCTTGCATGTTCTTCCCGTGTCTGCATGGGTTCTCTCCAGTCCAAAGACATGCACTTACTGGAGTTTGGTTAATTGGTGATTCTATGTATGAATGCGAGTGTCTCTGTCTCTCTGTATCAGCCCTGCAACAAACTGGCGACCTGTCCAGGGTGTGCCCCACCTCATGGCAGCTGGGATGGGAATATTTGTTTTGTATTCCCCTCAAGAAATCTTTTTGTAAATAGCCAGTTAGTGGTTCTAAGTTTCTGTCAGACTTCAGTGAGTTACCTGCTTGCTATTCTGTTTGTTGTTGCCAGTTTGAGGTTGTAGATTACATCATGTTTGTTTTAGCAGCAGTCATTATCACTCCGAGTGTGGGGCTTAAGATTTGGTACAAAGTACAATTAGTATGAAAGGCAGCAACGTAGGGCCTGGCTTGATTACCATGTTGTGTCATTCTCAGAGGACTAATATGTCTTCTTATTGCATTCTGTACACTTTGACTCAGTCCGCTTCTGTGTTTATACCCCCATCACCTCCTGTCTGACTGTGTGTCTGCATGTTTCTCTGCACTCTCGCAGCTCTTCTTCTCTCTCCTTCCATTGCCTTTTCTCTCTCAGGGTTTCTAAAAGGGACTTTGATCATTTTAACAGCCTTATAAAGCTGACAGGTTCACCAGAGAAAACATCCTCTTGCACCAGAGTGGATGTTGGAGAAATGACGTTGAGTTGACCTGACATTTATAGGGTTGCAAAGGACTCAGATGACAGCTGGGGGAGAATGCCTATGGACAAAAAAAAAAAAGTTGAATCGGCCAGTAAAAACGACGTGGAGGTGCCAATCAACTGACTGAGCAGCAGCTCCTCGATAGCTGTACTTACATTGACACATATTGTCAAACCAGTTAATTAGCTGAACAATTAGCATTTAGATGTTTAAATACATAAAAAAAAGAACTTTGACTGGTTTTATCTTAGGGTTGGACAATATGTTAAATTTTCCAACTGGCCACCATAAGTCAAATCCCTGATGATTGCCTATATTTGCAGAGGTGTGTGCAGCACAATTACCCCTGATCTCTTTGCCCACACACCAGTAAACAAGCAGTTGTTGTGAATGTGAATGCAAACTCACTTACTCTGGATTATTTTTGAATATAGAGGTCAGATGAAGAACACCTTACAGTTTCTAAAAAACAAAGAGGTAACAAGATAACATATGCTACTATCAGTGTGCACAAACTCAAACATGGGTCATTCCATGTCAACTCATCAAAAGGAAGTCGGTTTGAGGGATAAAGAATCCTATATAGAAGTCATTAGCAGGACTCTGGAGAACTTGACTGCATACTGAGGAGGTAATTCAGCCATTTGAATCATGTGTGTTGGATCAGGGACACATCTAAAACCTGCAGGACACCAGACCTCGAGGCCTGGATTTGAGGATCCCTGGTATAGAGTACAACTCATGTATGGAAATCTGTGTTACAAATTTCAACCCCCTATCTTTGAAACTGTTCTTTCTGCGGGCTTTCAGATATGGTAATGCAGGCCATACTATCACATTTTGAAGCAAATTCAAGCTCTCAAAATTTGATGTTGAACTTCATCTACACTTTTGAAATTCTGCATTCCTGATGTCACAGTAGCAGCTATTTGGCCCAAAAGAGTTCTCTAGAAATAACTATTTGAAAATGGTTTCACAGAAAACACTGCTCAGAAAAGTGCTCCTGACTTCATTACCAAAAATATATATGACAGTTCTCAGCTGCACATTTGCTTGCCATCAATGACATGCAAATGTGCAGATGAGAATCTTCACCATAGTCACACATTGGATATTTAAGATGGATCTAGCCACCATGACATCACTAATTTTAAAGACTTAAGTGCCCGTGTTTTAGCCGTCGCCATCTTAGAGTTCCCAAACTGGATGTGACAACCGATGGGCAGATCTGACCTAGAAACTGAGTGATAAGGCGCTAACAGTGCAGCAACTTGTCAGTCACATGCTGAAGTATACCCTGCTTTATTCTCCTTTTTTAGTGTAATAAAATTATTACACATTCAGTTTTTTTCCTTGGAAAATATGGCCTCTGCACCTTTCAGCATGCATGGACACATGACGGGGGGGTGAGAAGGAAAAAAGGATGTGTAGAGGGTGTACATAGAACTGTGGGATGACAGTATTTTATGTTTTGTTGAGTGATCGCCATGCCGTCAGCCGGAAGCAACAGCAGGATGCGTCACATGAAAAATGAACTATTAGATTTAATTACCCATTAGCTGAAAGTGCCCAAATGCTATTCAGGATCTTCCCAGTCCACTTTGTCCACTTTAAGCCCTGTTTCATTTCTGATTTCTTTACAGAAGAAAAGGTTCGTTCCATAGTGTGTGACTGACTTCTAAATGAAGGTGATTTTTTTTAAAAAGTCACACAGCAGTCACAGGCTGCTGTTTGGCTCAGCCCTGAGCCTTTCATATTGTTCTTCCTGCCATCAGGCCAGGAAGTCAATCAATCAGTCTCTTTGCTTCATGTTGTTTTTGAGTGACTGACAGAGTGTAACTGGGCATGAGAGGGAATGCATGGCCAGTCAAGCACTGTGTGCTTGTTAAGGGTGCATGCATGTGTCTGTCAAGTGTGTGTTCAATTTGCGTGTTTATTTGAGTGTGTATGTTAAGGGGAAGAAGGGTGAACTCTGAGCTAACTCAGTGCAGTGGAAAATGTGGGGAAAAATTTTTTAAAGAATGAAGGACAGCTTTTTTTTTTTTATGGGTACATACAACAGGCTCCCGCTGTGTGTGTGTGGTGGACTCGCCTTTGGGCAGTTTTGCCATAGATCAAGGTTTTGGACTTAGCTTCTCTTTTGCTGCAGGCCAGAAGAGTTAACGATGCCTTTAAGAACAAGAAAGTGTCCAAGGAAATATGAATCTCAGTGTGACTGGATCAGAGTCTATGTTCAGATTGGCTTTTTGGATTATGTGTGTGAAGCTGGCCTCTGGCTGTTCTTAGCAGCCCCTCAGGGCTAAAAAATGAATGCTGTCTGTATCCGTCTAACTTAGTGTCTGCAGAATTTCAAATAGCACCTTCTTAACAACTCAACTCACCACTTTACCGGCTCTGTCTGGATGTATTTTGTTCTGCCACAAGGTAAAGGTTTATAAAAACAAAACAAAACACACACACACACACACACACACACACACACACACACACACACACACACACACACACACACACACACACACACACACACACACACACACACACACACAATGCAAACCAGCTGATGTTAGTGTAGCCTGCTCTGATCATAGTAATTACCATGCTCTCACACTGTGCTTTTAGTGTCATACGGGCATCATTTCAAGTAAAGTGCCATCTTTTTATCAGAGTAATGACCGAAGTAATGACCAAAGATGATGACATCCAGCTGGAAGCTTTTGTGATTAAAGACAACTCTCATTTTAAAAGTTTTTAAAGACTATTTTATATATTCTTTGGTCCTGTCGCTGCCATCTGTTGCTGCAAATCTTTTTTATTCAAATATGCTCCGACACTATAGCAGATACATGAATCACCTTCTGAAACCCTCTTGAATTGGACATAGCTCTCTAGCTGTGACTAACATACTGTTGTAAAAGCAGAGTCATGGCTGGAGGTGTTTCAGTGAAACTGATTCTACAAAGGAAGCCGTTTGCTTTTTCTGGAAATTTTAAATAACCGGCCTCAGTCTGGTTGTCCTGCTGTGTCAAAAGAAAGCAAGTCTGTCTGTTTTTTGTTTAAAAAATTTCAGTTAATATTCAATTTTGAAGTTGATTAGGCTGCTGGTGATTTTTTTTTAAATAAAGAAAACATCAGAAATTAGTGAGATGCCAAAAAATATATTTATTTATTTTCAACCATCAGTCTAAGAAAAAAAAAAAAAAAACCCAAATGTATTAACTTCAGTGAGCCATTATATTTTGCCTGGAAAAGGTCTAAAATTATTAATAAATAATAATAATTGCTCATTAAATTTCTGCCCACCCCCTTGATTTTAAAGATCAAAAATATTTTAATTAACTCACTTAGTTGGTTTTCCAGGGTTCCCAGTAACCTTGCATTTATGCTGTTGCTAAATAAAGAGTGTGGTTTGGTGAAAGTGTGGCAACTTTTAGAAAATGAACTTTCATTTGTTTATGAAAGTTATGAGACATGACTGAAAGCTAGAGAAAAGGGAATAAAAGACATCTTATTGAGGCTGAGTTGAGCAACAGTACAAAGGTAAATAGAAATTTTAGAAATAGAAATGATCATTTTTTATATGATATGCTGATTTTTTCCTTGAGTTAATTTATTAGTCATTTTCTCTCTGTTTATATATACACACACATGCACGCACGCACGCACACACTGATGTATTAAGTAACAGATGTCAAACTCAACATTGATGAGTGCTGTAAAGAAAGACCCTAAATCAGCTGTTAGTGACATCAGCAACAACCTCCAGAGGGCAGGAAGGTAAACACAATCTACTGCTGGATACAGAAGCTTCACCAGAAGATGCAAACCACTAATTAGCAAGAAGAACCAGAAGGCCAGGCTGCAATTTGCAAAGAAGTGCAGAGACAAGCCTCAGAAACTGTGGGACAAAGTGTTATGGACTGATGAGACAAAAACAAATCTTTACCAGGGTGATGGAAAGGCTATAGTCTGGAGAAGCCAAGGATCTGCTCATGATCCCAAACATACGAGCTCATCTGTGAAACACAGTGAAGGTAATGCCGTGGCTTGGGCTTGCGTGGCTTCTTCTAGGACAGGCTCATTAATCTTCACTAATGGTATCGTGCATGATGGCAGCAGTACAATGAACTCAGAGGTAAGCAGAAACATTTTGTCTGTCAGTTTAAGGAAAGATGCAACCAGACTAATTGGGAGATCCTTCATCATGCAGCAAGATAATGACCCAAGACACACCAAAACTGCAAAGGAGTTCATCAGGGGCAGGAAGTGGAAGGTTTTAGACCGGTCTAGGCACTCTCCAGACTTAAACCCTATAGAGCATTTTACCTGCTAAAGAGGAGACTTTAGCAAAAAAACAAAAAACAAAAAAACCCCAAAAAGAACAAACAACAACTGAAAGAGGCTGTGGTGAAAGCTGGAAGAGCAAAGGAAGGATGCAAACATTTAGTGATGTCATTAGGTCACATGATTGATGGAGTTATTGCAAGCAAAGTATTTGCAACTAAACTAAAGTCTTATTCAGTTTAATCTATTTTAAGTTTGTGAGCACAAGAATAATGGGTGGGTTCAGACAAAAGGTGCCATCTTCTGAACTAGTTGTCACATTTCCTAAAGCCTAAGATTAGGTCTTTCATTTTCTTGTTTTACAAAAGACAAAGGTGTTTGATGTACAATGAGGCAAAACAGGGAAGAACAGAAGATCCTTAATTTCTTCAAGGCTGAACCAATGAATAAAAATAATATTAAACACATGGTGACAACATAATAGTTTCAGATTAACTTTCTTTCCTTTTAAGTGTTTATAAAATTAACTCCTTTGACATCAGTCTAAATCTGTCATTTTTGAGATCATGGTACCACGTTCATATGAAAGTCAAACCACATAAGGTTCAAAAGCTCACATCTACCTGTGTGATACTCGGCTAATTTAACAGGAAATCAGGAGGAGAGCTGCGGGTTTGAGCTTGACTGTACACAAACAAGATGAGAAGTTTACCAGAACATATGCAACTTTGTCACAGTTTTAAATTGTAACTTTTCTTATTTAGTCCTGAAGGAGGCGACGCAACAGAAAAAGTTGTGACAGTTTGGGGTCGCCGTGTGGTGACACAGCTATGAGTTAAACAGCTGAGCATGCACGCAAACATCTGCTGATTCGTTGTGTCTCCGTGCGCCTCATGAGATCCTTGATGTGCTAATTTACTACTAATAACTTCTACCCAATGAGCAGTAGAGTTTTGGAAGCTTATTTTTAAACTTGCTTTGAGTTGTGCTCTGTCAGTTCAAATCAGGCGAGATTGGTCAGTGAAGTGTGAGTGATTTAATTTTAAATTTGAAGATGCTGCTTATAGAGTATGAATCTTACATAAGATGTTTATGATTAGTTCTCATTATTGCTTTCAAAAACTTTCCAAAATATTCAAAAGTATCAGCCTAAAATAAACATGTTACTGCTGAAACTGGATGAATTTTATATATATTTTTTTATTCTGTCAATTATTTTCTGTTTTTTTGGTTTACACCATGCCAGGAAAATTATAAAGGAAATATATTCAGGGCTTACTTTGCTGTAAATAGAAATGTAACACTCAGCATGCACAACATTTAGAAGATTCATAATTCTACATTATTTTATTGTTTTATCCTATAATTGATCCCATAAAGGTTTGCATTCTACATAAATGTTTAGGTTAAATGAGATGTGCATGACCATTATTTCAGTTACTTTTGCACTGTGCAAATTTTAATTATAGTGTAATTTAGATTTTATTTTCTCATGCTGTCCTGAAGAGTCTGGAATTCCATTGATGTTTTGTTCCGCTTTGCCCCTCCTCTATTTTTAGCAAAATTCTATAAATCCTGGTTGTGTCATGTTACTGTTTATCTGCTGCAGTGACCCAGTTTCCCCCATTGGGATCATTAAAGTTTTATCCTTATCAAGGCTTAAGTAATATGTAGGATTTACCTCATGCTATTTTTTTTTAGAGTATGTGGGCCTTATTACTGATTCTGGGCCATTCTCTGAGTGGAAACAGAATAGAGGTTTCTGGCCTGTCACAGCTGTCACAGGGCGAGAAGTACTCACACCTGTGGCCGATTTAGAATCACCAGTTAACTTAACCCCAATAACTGCACGTCTTTGGACTGTGGGAGGACGCCGGAGTACCCGGTGAGAGCCCACGTAGACATGGGGAGAACATGGAAGCTCCACACAGGAAGGCCCCGGCCAGATGGTGGATTCAAACCCAGAACCTTCTTGCTGTGAGACAGCAGTGCTAACCACGGTGGACAGCACAGTGGCACATTTAAATTGCTGTCTGCGATATCATTTTTGATGACCCTGATGAATGCTATAGGCTGAAACTCATTGGTCAAACAATAAAGTTGTTCTGAGTGACTCAGAGTGCCTTCTCTACAGCGCTGGGTTGTATATTATGCATGCATTTCCTACTTTTCCCACTGCTTTCCTACCCATAAGACAGAGTTTAAGTTACAGCTAATTCTAGCCCTGATATGTCCTCCTCAGCGTGTAACCCCTTACTCCACATCCCCCCTTCCTCTATCTGTGTATAATCAATCTTTCTTGGGCTCAGTGTCATTCATCTAATGTTTTTTCATGGCACTTTACCATAAAGGCTTTGTGTAAATCACACTCCAATGCTGACAATTTAACTCTCCCGAGACCCAAATGTACAAATCCAATAAAGTGTATCTCTGACTGTACAGCAGTCTGTCATTTCCTCATGCATTCATTCACTCATGACAGGTCAGAGTGCTTTATTGATTGTGTTGTATTTAATTTCCCCTGTTTTCTGATTTTGTTTTGCTCTTTAGTTTCTACTGCTGCAACAAGCCTATTTCCTCGCCACTGTCAAAATGAGCCACATTGTCCACTTCAGCTGGCTGACCTATTCTAACTCCTCATTTATCCATGACTTTGTCTAAATATTTTCAATCTTTTTTCATTCATTTTAAAATGGGAAAAATGTTCATGAATCTGACGTGACACACTTCATGGATACACAGTTAAGTAATCCATAACTACACCACAATCATGACCAAGTTACTCTTTAATTAAAAACAATTACTTCGCAATCTTTTGCAAATTTCACTTAAACAGGGTCTGGACATGTAATATGGTGCATTGTCCAAAGTTGCCCCTTCTCACTTTTTGCACACAGCATGAGGTAGTCTGCGTGAACTGCCTTTTCACAACCGGAAATACTCCCATTTACTGTACAGTAGTACTATATAGGTGTGGGTGCTGTCTGAGTAGAGCATGCATGAGACAGAACATGACATCCACTCACTTCTTTATTTTCATGGATGCATTGGAACATTACCTGGAATTTCTACTGGCAATCTCTCAGGTTTAGTCAAGTCTCCTTTAAATGGCTAACCTGACTTGAAGGCAGATATTAGTGTTTTCACATACACCTGTGACAGGTAATGTCTAGAAAAGTTCAGAGCTGCAGTGCATGTGTGGAACCATCTGTTTAGTGCCAGAATCAATGTTTTTAGTACAAGTCATATTTCGACTGAAACAGGTTTAATCAGCTCTTCTAAAATGCACTCTTATGTTGAAAACTGAAATATGCTCTGTTGCTTTTAGGCTAGTTTACACTATTTAGCATTGTTTTTTATTTCTTCTCTTTCCTCGGGTCTGCTGAGAAAATGTAGGTCAAAAATAACAAGCAGACATTGTTTTGTTTTCATGCATTTGCACATCGGCTGAGTTCATTTTAATTGTCTGATAACTTTTCTGTGCAGCTGGCTGATGAGGGATTTCTCTGACTCTGTAAGGACATGTATGATTGTTTGTTTCAAAACCAGTGCTGTCAGGAATTATTCACTTTAAGACTTTATGAGCTGCTAAAATCACTATCTGTAGCCCAATGACAACACTGTAACAGCATTTGATTTTACAGTCCAATGATCAGTACTGATCAATAATGCTGTCCACAGCCTGTGCAGTGCTTTTCTGAAACTCTAACAATGGAGAGTGTTTTTAGTTGGCAAGTATGAACTGCAAGGGTGCTACCTGCTCATACCTTTGATTTTATTTATCAGACCAAACAATAAAATGCTGAGATATACCTGTAATTTCAGCTAAGGGAAAAAACAGCCTGAGGTGCCTACCACTATTATTCAATATACCAAAAATCCAAAAACACCACTAAAAAAAGATCTCTAAATTTGAATCAACACCTTCCTACAGTCTCAAGAAAGCACACAAAATAACAGCTTCACAAATGTTCTGTTTTTAGGGCTGTATATATTTTTCTATCCTGCATGTGGAAGAAATAAATGAAATAATAAATTATGCATGTTGTTGGCCAAAACCTGGTAAGCAGACAAAAAGAAACTGACATTACACACACACACACACACACACACACACACACACACACACACACACACACACACACACACACACACACACACACACACACCATGTCTAGGCTGCTGCCTGACATCATTAACCATAAAGTGAAAGAGTGTCCCAATTAGCTCACGGCTGTGGGGGAACCTCAGTGTTACTCTGTGGTGACTCCCCATTCATTAACCTTTTAGAAAAGGGCCAGACAGATTTGCACACACTTGCACACACCAAGGAAAATTGTGACCGCAGGCTTATACACACACGATAATAAACACATTAGTCCTTCAAATACACAAAGAGGTTGAGTCCTCATTACAGCAAATCATTTGGATATAATGACAGTGGTGATTTCTCACAACTGTTTCAGTGTAACAGAGACTCTGAAGTCAGCCTGAAAGTGCCGTGTCTATTTTAACAAAGGTAGTAGTTTACTGGCAACTCCCAAGTTTTTGCAAGGAAAAATGAAGGAGTCTGGTATCTGTGAAGGGAAAAGTTGATTATGGCAGTTTTAGTTACTCAACAGAGAGAGCAGCATTAGCATTTACAACAGGTGCGCTGGAGAGGTGACAGCAAGGCAACCCCCAAAAAGGGAACCATTTTGCAGGCAGTGGCTACAGACCATTGCTCTCTCCTTATGCGTCCTGACTGATTTTTCTCTAGTTTTGTGTTTTGCTAGTGTCCTTGTAGCAACTTGGTAGTATGAGACTGTACCTGTAGCACATTCAGAGGTAGTCTAGCTCCTGCAGGACGGCACATGGCACACAGCTAGGCAGGTCATGGATGGCGAAGGCATTGATGCCATTGACTGGCTCTCACAATTGCCAGACCTAAATGCATTTGAGAATCTCTTAGAGATGTTATGAATTGGTGAATCTGACACCACCACACAGTGCCAGACTTTCCAGGAGCTCAGTGATTCTCTGATCCAGGTCTGGGAGGAGATCCCCAGGAGACCATCACTGCCTGATCAGGAGAATGCCCAGACATTATCTCATGCTACAAGTAATGAAAAGGATACTAGCAAAAATCACCAAAGCATCTGAAACTGATTCCTTAATGTTTATGCTTCCTGCACAAAGTAATATCCCTGAGGTTTAACTGGAACCTTATTTTTCAGCAATGTGCTTCCTATCAGCTGGGCTTTTTATGTATTCTGTTATTTATTTATTTTTATTTTTTTTGCACTAAATTGAGGTAATATGTTATCTGAGCCCAAGAACCTGTATTGTATTTTCTATATAGAATTTGTGGTGGTTTTATTATATTCTTTAACTGCTCAGGCTGTAAGTGTTGAATGGCTCCTAATAAAGGTGCACAGCACTTACATCACCTTGGTAGAATAACTTTAATTCTGCTCTTTTACAGCCTCTTTATGTAGAATGTTTTAATGCTGGACAGAAGGTTACATTTGGAGGGAAAAATAACTGACAAAGCAACCATAAACAGTGAACAAGAAGTTGAGAAAAATCAATCAAACCAGGTTGGGATCCATTCTTATTTATCAGCAATCCTCTCTTAACTTCAGATTATCCCCCTGCTTCTCTGTGCAGTATGACTAGAATTGGAAAAAGGTCAAGCGGGTTTGATTTTCACAGACGGATGGAGATTTTTATCAGAGGAGCTTGGAATGGCTATAAATAGGCTCAGTGACAAGAGCCAAACTGAGATGCCTGGGAATCCACAAAGCCAAACTTCTGGCAACCTGTCTGTTCAATATCCCTGACCTTCTGCCAGTTTACCACAGAGGAAAGATGAAAACTGTCACATGATAGCTATCACTAACACTGCAGTGGTACAAGATCTTTTGTCTTTCTGGTAAATACCTTTTATCTTGTTCCGTCGTCCCATTTCCTCGA
The DNA here is from genome assembly GCF_007364275.1 of Archocentrus centrarchus. Classification (NCBI taxonomy): domain Eukaryota; kingdom Metazoa; phylum Chordata; class Actinopteri; order Cichliformes; family Cichlidae; genus Archocentrus; species Archocentrus centrarchus. The sequence goes on along the minus strand of NC_044369.1, from coordinate 7,249,606 downwards.
GTGAGATGGAATTTTTTTAGCCACTTTGTTGGCAGCAGACCTAGGTGGAAAAAAGGAAAATTACCTCTTTTCTGTTTGGAGTTAGGGGGTTGCTTTGCAATACAACGATATTGAAGTTAATCAGATGTTTATCAGCCTTCACTATATATATATATATATATATATATATATATATATATATATATATATATATATATATATATATATATATAATTTTTTAATTTATTCTTCTATACACATACATGGACACAATTACCCACTCTGTGCTGTATATACATTTATATATGTATATATGCTTTCATACATTAAGTCTTAGCCTGTTTCATATATCTGCCTTCCCATTCCTCTGACATGAATGCACACATTACAAAGTCAAAAAGGCAGTGATGTTGGAGCTTGATGACTAGCAAAGTAACACCTGCTAAATGTATTACTGCACTAAATGAGCTCTTGCTTTAAGGATAACAAGAGGATGCACAAAGAGCCAATCCCGAGACAAACCTGGCCCAATTACAGTTGAGATAATGGAGACTGTTTGGAGATAACAGATGGGATAGAGGTGAACAGAGAAGAGGAGAGGAGAGGCATGGTAGAGATGTGTATATTTGCTTGCTGGCTTGCAAACATCTAAATTATCTCTCATAAGTTGTGGTGCAAGTGTGTCACAGTCTGAGTGTGAATTTGAGCATATCATTGCAGATGGAATCTGACTGAAAAAAGATTTCCATTTAAATATTAATTTCATATCTGGACCTGTGGCTGCTTTTCTTTTTGATCTTTGATCATTTTACTGTATTAAACTCCTCCTCCTCCTCCTCCACCTCCTGTGTGGTCCTTACTGACAGGACCACGCTATTGGTCAGGAGATTTCAAGAAATGATGATTAAAGGATGAAGAGACTCATACAGATGTGACAAATTAAAATAAAAACCAAAGAGGTGTTAAGAGTAGAAATCCAAAGATAAATGTTCCTCTATTAAAGTTTACCACAAGAGTTCATTTACTACTAGTCGTATAGGCAGCAGAGTTGAGAAACAGAGAAAGCTGGTGAATGCAAGTTCTTTTGGAGTAGTATAAATAAAAATGCCTCTGCTCCTGTTCAGTTTGTATTTTGGTTTAGTCCTCATGCTAAAGGTGAGCCAGCCACATTTAACTTTATCTGACTTTATCTGACTTCTTCCAACTACAAAAGCAGTTTATTAATAGCCACATGATTTTCTTCATCTGCCAGCCTGCCACCAACACCCACACACCATCTCAGCCCACTGATGTGAATATATGGAAGAAGAGCAGTTATTATCACACATCAGGGTTTCTGCTAGAAGAGCTGTCATGCCTGGGAACGACTGTGTAATAAGATACTTTTGTGACCACGTATATGGGATTCCTTTGGTTAATGTAACACTATCGGTCATGGCAACACAGTGCTGCACATGCTTGTGATGGAAGATAATATGAAAAGCCAGGGTGTTTATTTACCACTTCAGGCATGAAGAGAAAGTAACGTAGGCTATGCAACCAGGGGAGCACCAAAGCGCAGTTATCCTCCTTCACATAATGTAAAGACATAAGTGGATCAGTCATAACATTTCCCTAAGCTTACACTGGTGTAAACATGCTACAGTGACTTCTATAGCAGCAACTGGGTTTGTGTGTGTGTGTTTTCATGATCCTGTAGTCACCGACATGATGTCAGAAAATTTTAAAGTAGTCCCAACGCAGTTTATTCCGTCCACATATAACCATAGTGAGACTCTTGTTTGCACTGCTGGCAATAAGTGGGACTTGTTCCTGGTGAGGGCTTTGCTCTGCTATGGCTGCCTTTTGTTCATAATTGGTATGGAGAGAATTTCTAGCCTCAGCCAAGAGGCTGAGGTTGTTGGGTTCAGGGGTCTCAGGATCTTATGTGCTTTTGCAGATGATATGATTTTGTTGGCTTCGTTGAGCGACGACTTCCAGCTTGCCCTGGGTTCAGTTTGCAGCTGAGTGTGATGTGGCTGGAATGAAAATTAGTCCATCGTTCTCTGGTTGTGGAAAATGGTGGAGTGCCAACTCCATGTTGAGAAGGAGTTGCTGTCTCAAATGGAGAAATTTAACTATCTCTGGGTCTTGTGAGTGAGGGAAGGAAGGAGCAGAGATTGACAGATTGGTGAAGGTGTCTGTGGTAATGCTGATGCTTTACTAGTCTTCTGTGGTCAAGAAAGAACTGAGTATTAAAGTGAAGCTGTTGATTTACCAGTAGATCTAGATTACTACCTTCACTCGTGGTCACAAGCTTTGGGTAGTGGCCAAAAGAATGAGGCTGCAGATACAAATAGTGGAAATGAGCTTCCTTAGAAGAATGGCTGGACTCTCTATTGGAGATAGGGAGCGGAGCTCAGTCATTCAGGAGGGACTGGGAGTATTCTGTTGATGTGGTTCAGGCATCTGACTATGATGTCTCCTAGGCGAGGTGAGAAAGTACCTGTCTATGACTTGGGAACACCTGAAGAGCTGGAGGACGTGGGCAGGGAGAGGGAAGTCCTGGTGTCTCTGCTCAGACTCCCACAACCCAAACCCAGATAAGCTGCAGAAAATGGATGGATAGCATTTTATTCCAAGCTGGGCATTCTTTCAGTATAAAGATACATTTTAACTTTTTTTTTAAAGCTGACTGTTTCTGGTGACAGTATTATTTCAGCTATCTGTTTAGTAAAATGATGGCCACTTGTCTGGCCTCTTTAGTACAACTGCAGATACTCGTAATTTGCAGTGCCTGTGCCCTGATTTATTTTATTTTTTTGCTTTTTTGCTATAGTTTGGTTTCATTATAATTCAGTCCTAATAAATCTTAGGCAGCAGATGTAGGTATGGTGTAGGTATAGGCAGAATACATCCAAGGTCTTGAGTTTTAAGTGTCTTTTTTTTTTTAGTAGCCTGCTGAAATCAGGTTGTTGTTATTAAATTGTGTGAAACGATTACAATCAGGAACAAAGAATAAACAACATATCAAACGTCGGTACTTCACAGAATTTAAACAAAAAAAAAATGATTTTGCATTATCACAAAAGCAGTTGGTTTTGATATCTAACATATCATAGGTAAAGGTTTGGACACTGAAGCGCACAGTCAGGCATCCTCCTGTGTTGCCCTGCTTTGAAGCGATAACCCCACAGCTCTTCAATCTCCTGTTAAATCTCATCTTTTTTCCCCTGCTCCTCTGAGCTCATCCCACTAAATGCTTTTGTAGAGCAGACAATATAACCTCTTTTTATCTCCTTTCACTCTCTTACATTCTTCTAAAATGCTATTGTATGACACACAATAAGATCTGCTCGCTTTCCTTCTGTCTCTGTCACCCTCCTAATCACTATTGTGTTGCAGACAATGGAGCAGCAGCCTCTGCTATATAGCAATGGGATGGCTGACTGTCAAGCGATTCAGCAACACACACACACAAGCTGACAATGACATTTCATTTAGGGACTACGAGTGTGTATTTCTGTGTTTGTCGATGGGTTGTTACAGCATACCCTTAGCTCTTTCTAATGCTAAGATTTGAGCCCGTATGTCCCGTATCTCTTTTCATGTATCCCTCTGTACACTGAATACAGGTGTAGGTATTTGTTGCCTCCTACTGCTCTTCCATCTGCTCTCTGGATTCTTACACTTTGCTCTCTCTCACACTCAAACGTACCACATTTTGCACAGAGTTAGAGCAAGTCTCATTAGAGCACCCCCCCCCCCCCTCCCCCCACACATTGTGAAAATAGGTAAAGAGAAGGTTACTGCTATTTTAGACAGAACCTGTGTGATAATATCATGGCACATAGATGCAGATGCTCATGTACTGCTCCTGTGCCCTTGTCTATTACGTATTACTGAGCTAAGTGCACAGCATTACTGTAAATATTATGCTAATATGTTGGACTACACTAGCATACAGTGTTGTACCCTTATTTCTTTATCTTTTACTAGGATACTGGTAAACTGGAACGGCAATTTATTGAAATGTGGTAAAAATATATGGAAACACAGTTTATACAGTTCTACAAGTTTGAAAGTCAATATTTGATGTAACAGTCTTTAGTCTTTAACATAGCCTGAAGTAGTCTTCAGGACTTGTTCACCAGGCTTCTTGAAGAACATTCAAAGCTCTTTGTTAGATGTTGGCTGCCTTTTGTTCTGTTCTGTGTCAATATAATCCCACACTGTTTGATTAATGTTGAGATCTGTGCCAGGGAGGCCAATCACAATGACTGAAAGTGTTCCATTGTGTGATTTTTCTATCCAGGTATGGTTTTTACTGTATTGGCAGTTTGTTTGGGATCATTGTCATGCAGAAAAAGTAAGTTGTTGCCAGTCAGATGCTTTCCAAATGGTAGTGCATGGTACAGTAGATCAAACTCTGTACTTTTCTGTGTTCACTTCCAGCAATTTTGACAAGTACTCCAACACCACTGGTTGAAATGCAGCTCCAAACCATGACAGAGCCTCCACCATGTTTTACAGATGGCTGTAAAGACTCACTGATGTACCTCTGTCCTGACCCCCTCCCTACATACTGATGACGATTTGAACAAAATATTCAAATTTGGATTTTTCACTAAGACCTGTTGCCACTGAGTTTCAGTCCAGTCTGTGTGTAATTATTCATGCCTCAGCTTTTTCTCCCCATTTCCCTTCCTTAAGAATGGCTTCTTGACAGCCAACCTTCCACTGAGACCATTGATTTTCAGATACTGTTCATCTGATGTAGATAGCTTTTTTTTTTTTTTTTTTTTTTTAAAGGCCTGCCACTTTTTGTTCTGCACTTGTCCAGTTCCCTTAAACTTTTAAGGACACACTGCACACCACAGACAGGCCAAGTTTTCAGCTAATAGCTCTTTGGGAATCACTTTGTTGGTTTTATGTCTGTCAAAATTTGTTATCTCTGGCATTTCTTTGTAGATTTAACAACAGAATTGAGAACATATTGTGTGTTTTTGTGACTTTTTTTTCTTTTTTGCATCTGTTGCTAAAGTTACAGTTTATGTATTGCAGTTTTCTTTTTTTTTTTTTTTTTTGAATGATCATTAGTTTGTGTTAAGACATTTGACAAACATTCCTCTGACAATGGTCAGGTAAAAGGACTGGATGGAAAATTAGTGAAAAAACAACCAATGTCCAAAAACTTTGAAAGACCTTCAGAAAGCCTGGAGAAATATTGCTCAAACTTAAAAAAACAAGTAAAGGAAATAAAGTAAATAAATAAAGGACAAGTTATATGTCAATAAACTGCAGTGATATTTGTTTGGACTGCTGCTTGAACAAATAATAATTTATGGGATTAAATGAATTGCCCAATTAACTGTGTGTTGCAGCCTCTGGATGATTTCATCATTTATTTTTTGAACAGAGTCCAGTTAAGGTTTTGCTTGTTGTGCTGCTGACTTACTCTATTTAAAGTGTCATCTTGAAGCCTTTGGTATCACACATCATTGCTCGCGCTTAAGAATTGGAAAATCAGCCATACCTTTGCACAGAAATGCAGCTACTCATAAATCTCAACTTTATTTTTATGTTGTCATATACAACATGACACGAAGACCCTACAAACAGATAATATGCAACTGATCTTTCGTGGAATGTCAGCAGAGAGTTGAATCTAGAACCACGCTGGGTGGTTATATTTGATCAGCTCTGATCAGAAAACTTCCTTTTCTGTTGCTGTTAGTCCAAGAAGAGTTGCAATCACTTGTCATCATGTGGGACATCATACTCATCACAGGAGATAAATGTGGATCGTCAGGCGAGACGCGGGAAAATGACCACTGTTGCTTGGTGGTGCAACATGCAGCTGCCAGTGTAGTTCTCTACCCTCACCATCTCTTTTTATGGAAAAAAATTTGACCCTAAATAAATATATAGAGAGGTACAGATAATTAGTATGCTGGTGGCTCTACCCCTTTAATGTTTTCATGATTGTATATTCAATAGTCTCAAAGGTGGTTTAAGAAAAAGAAAAGACGAAACATGAGAGGCTTGTCTACAGCAGCTGGTGGGAGCAGTTGTCCACCAGTAGACCTTAATGTGTTTGTTTTGTTGCATTTTTAGACTCATCTGATATCTGAGGACTGCAGACCCGGCAGTGAGTGAGGACTTGTTAAGAAAAGGAAAAAAAGAAGGAAGGTGACCGTGAATTACACACAGTCTTCTATGAGTATGTGTGTCCTCTAAGCTTTTGTATTTTATGTGTGTGTGTGTGTGTGTGTGTGTAGTTTTCTGTGTGTGTGTAATTCCATGAGAGATGAAAAGACAGAGGGAGAGAGGGTCCAGATGAAGGGATTATATCTCAACAAACTGTCCAAACAATTGTTCCCATCGCTGTTCCTCTAACAATCGCATTTGGCCTGAGAGTCAACTGCTCAGGGAGCTTTAGTGTGTGTGTGTGTGTGTGTGTGTGTATGTTTTATACAGATTTGCTCTGATACACAAACACATATAAACACTGAGAGACCTTGAGAATTGTTCCTGTTGAGATAAAAAGTGCAGTTTGTGAGAAGATAATCATACTGTATATAGCACTGCCAATTCCTGAAGGCTTTTACCTTCTTTCTCAGCAGCTTTCAGTACATGTTTCCCAGAACAATGTTCATTTATGCCGAACAGAAAAGCTGTTTGCACACCGTCAATCACCAGCGTGTCTAAAATGACGCTGAAGAGTGACACCAACCCAGACCTCATCAACACCAAACTCAACAAAGTCACTCTGAGCTCGCAAAAGTGTGGTGTAGGCGCGAAATCTAAGCACCTATAATGCAATGGCTCATGCAGCTAATTTGTTTATTTTGATATTGATGTGATATTTACCCACTTTTAAAGAAACTCAGCATTTGGACAAAATATACAAGTGACACAGGCAGCCGGAGCAGATAAGAGCCTGCCAGCTCTCCTCCACTACTTTGTGTCGCTCTCTCCACCGTGTTTGTCCTGATGATGCATTTTAGAGTCCATTTAATGGATTATTTGGCTAATATTAGGTCTTGCTACATGGTACAAACCATCATAGAAGTTTATGTTTCAGTTTTGGCGAGTGAAATTCTAGTGTTTTATTAGTCTGTTACTTGGCACTAATTAACTAATATAACCAGTATGTGTATTTTTTATAAATGCTGCCTGCAAACGGAGGTAACGAACATTAGCTGATAAATTAGCGCTCCGCCCTTTCATCCATATAAGGTAACATCTGGCTTCCAAAAGCTAGCATGGTGCTGGCCAAAACGTCTGTATAGCTTCTATGTGATTCCCACACCTATTCAGCATCACACATTTGAGTACAAGATCATGTGTCTAACTTTGCATCTGATTACCTGGTTGTGCTTCTTCTTCCTCCTTCCTTCTTCTGTACTTCATAGACTGTATATGAAAATAGATGAGGCATCGCCACTTCATCCAAGCAAGGAGTACAATCTAGGGGTCAGTAGTAACTTAGGGTGATTTAATGCTCACGTTCACTACTGTGCAGATTCTGGAAGCAAAAAAATGACGAGTGAAAGATGACATGAGCATTCCCTAGATATTTTTTCTTTCACTATTTACAGAACTGTTATGTTCTCCAGCTCCTCTACAGTTATCAAAGAGGGCGATCTCACTCCCAGCTCATTGCATACTGACATTTGGACCTCTTGAACTGCATTTTAATGCAGTGTTGTCCAGTGTGGACTTTTGTTGGGTTTTCTTTGACATCCAACAAGATGCTATTCTCTTATACTATCCAGCACACTGAAAAAAAAATATGCTAAAGGAATACCCAGTACATTGCAATGTGACCACAAGCGATCCTGACCAAATATCACCGGGGAAACATAAGCAAACAGATACAGTAATGTCTTATTTAATATTGGGCTTTCTGTGTAAACAGAAGGCTGTCGAATCCTCCCTGAACCTCTTTTGTGTGTAGATAAAATCAGACTTTATCTGGTGAGTTGCTGTGCTCACCAAATATGTCCTCACCTTATCTGATTGACCTGACCAGTCAGCAGAGTCTAACAGTGCAGGCCTGATATTCTCACTTACTGAAGGCTCAGGTTTTGCATGCAGAGATATACAAGTACCAGCAGAATGTGACTCTTTAACCTGCAGGTGGATGCACAAATTATAACTTATTTTGGTAGAAGAATGTATGTGTATGTTCTTTTTGTGGAAATATTTAAAATCTAAGGGAAAAAAAAGTTCATAACGTAAGTCTCTGGAGCTTGAAAAAGGCGACTGGACTTCTTTTTGTTTCTTGAAGACGTTTCACCTCTCATCCGAAAGGCTTCTTCAGTTCTCAACCAAATGGTGGAGAGACCCAGGTATTTTTCAAGCTCCAGAGACTACTATGACCTGGATGACTGAGAATCTACACAGACATATTCATAACGTAAGGGAAAAAACATCAGCTTTGCAAGAATTTATGAAACAGGAAACACATTTTGAGTAGTGGTTAGGACCTAAGGGCAAACACAATACATTTTTTTAATAAGAGAATTACAGAGAAACTTTACTTGAAGAAAACTCTGTGGTTATGTAGAACTGTCCATGAAGGGAGAGATTCCCATGAAAGTAAGTCTGTAAAAGTCTTATGTAGTGTATGTACTTGTCACTACAGCATTATAATAAGTTCTATTGAAATTTGTATATTACAATGACACAAATGATCTGATTTGTGCAGATATATGTGTGTGTGCATGTGCGTTTGTATCTGACAGATTGGGTGCGAGGCTAAGATAGCAGAGCTGAGGCCGCATGATTTTACTTTAGATGACTGTTGGCTGTGTAGGACTCCAGCGCACAACAGTTTTCACTGCCTATTAGTGTCAAAGAGAAAGAGACAAGAGAAACGCAGAGGAGGACGTTAAGACAGACTGGTGAGAAAGATGGGTGTGGAAAATGGAGTGCAAAGGTTGAGTCACTGAGTGAAAAGTATTTCTGTGTATGAGTTTTACTGCTAATGTTGTAGTGGCTGTTTTTGTTTTTTCTTTTGGACTGGACGTGCTTTTGCTTAAACGGCAGTTAAATAAGAACAGATCATTTGAAAGAAAAGAGCAATCATTAAAAAGTTGTAAGCATGCAAAGTTTAGGTGTTTTTGCTGACTCTAATGAGAGGCATGATCACAGACCAGTCTCAAATGTAGGTAGGACAGAGTGACTGGACCCCCTGACACTGGTGGTGGTGGTGGAGCAGCGTAAGCAGGTGCTTCGTGGAGATGGTGCCTCATCAAATGGCCGCTGCATAAAATGTAATTTATAGTTCATACTGAAGCAAAGTAGCAGTATAATTTAGATATTCTAGATGATTTGTCTTATTAACTTAAAGTAACCTTTAACCCAATTTGGCTAAAATATACAGAAAATTGAGTCATAACAGAAAAATGAATTTCAAGCTGCTGTTATTCACAAATGTGAATATTTGCTGTGTTCTACCTTGAAGATGAAAAAGGTTTGGATATGATCTAATTACATAAACGCTGATCACTGCAGGGCTTTTCTTCAGGCAATTTGTGAAACCAGCTGTTGTTTGTTGCTAATAATTTTTTTACAACCCTCAAACAAAATAAAACTTCGGTGGTGAAATTATTCAGACTTCTGTCGCTTTATAGCCCAAACCCATTAATCACCACAACAGCAGCACTGAAACAAGTAATGTAGCTTGATTTCTGACAGCACAAATTGTTGTCCTCTTTCCCCTGATGTGATTTGATTATCTTTTTAATTTTAATCATATAATTATTTCCTTTATGTGCTCATTTTTTAACATTTGCAATCAATGTCTGCAAATTTAATTCATCTAAATTTCTTTCAGTTTTGAATTTACATCCATTTCCTGTGAATAATTGAAATGTTACACAAATAGCATACACATATTGGTGGAGATTTGTCTTTTTTATTCTAACTTCCTCCACACCTTCCACATTAAAATATGCCCATTACGACTACGGGTAATTGATGACAGAGTAAAGTTCCTTTGCCATCTTTGCTGATATTTAGGGTGATATTGGCTGCAAGTTACAAAATACATTTAATTTCATGGCTCATTAACTTAATGGCAGCTATATTTTGCTCCCTATCTGTAATCTGCCTCAGCTCATGATTTAATTTATGCAAATTTTTAAGGATAACCAGATCCACACATTGTACCCACAGTTATGTAAACATAATAAATTAATGAGTTTGGAGTTGTCATTTTGATGTAACAAGCCTGTTGAGTTGCATTGCAGATATAATTGAAACCTGATTCTTAGCCTAATGGCTTATAATAAATGTATTTTTGTAGCCAAAGAAGAATATTAATGTCTGACTTCAAGCCAGACACAGATTGTCCAATAAAAATATATCCATCCATCCATCCATCTATCCATCCATCCATCCATTCCAGGGTGTTCCCACTTCATGGTATGTATAGTACCAGTCAAACATTTGGACACACTGTGTGTTCATGTCAGCTTTACAACATGGCTTAAATCTGCTACATCCAACTTCTGAAAGCCAACCAATCCAAAAAATATGTAAAATGTTGCAGAATATATTTGACAAGTAATGTTTATGAATGAAAATTATGCATTCAAACAAATATGACAAATGAAATTTGCAGACATAAGGGTGCCGCATATGCATGACAAGGAGATGATGGTTCTTGATTTTTTTTTTTTTTATGTTTACAAATATCAACTTGACCATTTGACCCTCAGTCTGACATTCCTCTAACTTATATGTATTCATCTGTTTGTCTCACAGTGAGACACAAAAACAAATAATTTAGAGTGACATGTAACAATGTTACATTGTCGCACAGTCAGATCAGCTTGTTATGCCCTCTCATAAGTTAAACATGAGCATAAAATAAATGCGAGTCCCCTGTTTCCCACTCTCAGTGCCACAGTGAGCTTTGCAGTCCAGAACAGATTTATTTATCTTTTCTTGGGTAGATAATGTCAGGGGGGGGGGGGGGGGGGGCATGACTAAGAGCTCAGATAATGCTAAAACACACAGCAGGATGAACAACACCACCCTTAGGCATGGAGGAGTAAAAACAATAACACAAAATTATAGCTTGGGTCATAACAAGCTTTTGACATCAAGGATTCATGGAAACACTTGCCTGTTTGTGGGGGAAAAAAATCTTAAAACCTTAAATATTTAAAAAGTGATTTTGAATTGTTGGTGTATGATTTGAATTTCAAGAGCAATTCTCACTTCAATAAATAAAAAAGGATCTCTCATTTTAAGCTGCTCCATATGTATCGTGTATGTATAGGAGCACAAATGGTTAAATAGTTATGGTAGTACAAAGGTAGATAGGTTGAGTGTGCTGGTGGTAGCATCAGTTCTCATTGGCGCAGTAATTTTCGGAATTTGTAAATTATTAAAATAATACCAAGTTTCAATGTCAGTATTTTTATATATACTCATGCACAGTAAATACAATATGTATGTGTGGAGTGTATGCATGTGTGCAAGAAAAATGGTTTGTTTTTCTAACAGGTGGAGAAGATTTTAAGGGAAGAAGCATGTTTTATTCATGTAAACCGGTTTCTACAATTTACCTTTCATGCTTACTTCCTCAGCCGCTCAGGATCATTCAAGCAAACTATCTTCCACATTTACATTCAGACTCTACTGTGCCTGTCTCTCCTCAGCCCCGGCCTGAAGGCATACTCAACATTCATCCCAAAATCATGAAATGATGGTCTAGCGAGTAGTTACTTATCACTGTGAGGGGTGCAGCAATTGCAGGTATTAAGGGAACATTAGCTGCTCACCTATTTGAGGTGTGTGTGTCTGCGTGTGAGAAATGCTGACTGCAAGTCTAGCAAAGGTGAGCTCCCTAGATCAAATTCAAAATGTTAAACGATACACACACACACACACACACACGCACGCACGCAGGTGAGGTCCTGTACAAATATTTCTAATAAGCAGCACCACTGGGCCACATCCTATTTGTTAAACCCTTGGGTGCTGGCCACCAGACAGGGAGTAACCTGCTGAGCTCACACTTCTGAAGTGCAGACACACACATACACATGCACAAACTTCCCATCTCCATCTGTTTGTCAGTAGAGTGTGACAGTAGTTTAAATAGACTTAAATTTTACAGTAATCCACCTTTACTTACATTTTGTCAGGTTTGCCGCCTGCAGTAACAAATCCCAATCCTGCATCTTCCACTCCATTTACTTACATTACATTTTTCTATTCCACTTGAATTCTGTTCTTATTTCCTCAACAGTGTATCTACAGGAGTATAAAAAGGCAACAGCTGAATACATCTCAGTCCCCACCAGAGCAAGTTATGATATTAATGAGAATATTGATCAGAAACAGATGATTATATGCAAAAGTTTTCAGTAATGTAATGCATTACTGTATGAAATTCAGTAATCATATTACAGACACAATTATGTCATTACTTGCGTTACAAAGGGTCTTCAGATATCTGCATGATGGACACATACAAAGAAAAGAAAATCAAAAATACCTTTTTATTCTTGCACACTTGTGCTACAGTCAGCTATTTTTATTGAATGAAAGGGCAAGAGCAAGATGATAAAGTTCAAACTGCATCCAGGACAGAAACAACTAACTCAACAGGCTCTTTGCAGGTATCGGCACTGACAGCCTGCTAACACAAAATCAGCCAAGAACCCGGAGTGAGGCTACAGCTGAGTGTTTGCTGACCACAGCCAAGTCACCAGAGCATGATCTTCAACAGGTAACAATAATGCAAAAGTAATGCAATGAATAGTGTTATGAATTACTTTCTTCAGGAATGCACAAATATCCCCAATATTTATTTTAATTATATTCACATAACATTAATACTTTTTATACTCTAGATATTACAAACTAACCATCAGACCCACTCCATTTATAACACACATAAACAGACGAATGATAATCCGTTGGATCTGAGTGAAGAGGAAAAGTAATCAGAAGGAGTGTTGAATTGTCCACAAACTGACAGGAAACGTATCTCATCGATCCTTCCTCAGCTTTAAACGTGTTAAATACACGTTTATGTGTGAGAAAAATTAGACTTTCATCGATGGCTTGTTAGAAAAATGTTTCCAAGAGGCCTTTGTTTATGAATAATGCCTTGTTGCTGTGTTTCTAAATGCCCTGGATTCAGAAATGGATTCTGCCCATACAGAGCTGTTGGCAAGTGAAGCATGGAAGAACATTTGTGATACCTTTTTGTTGCTGGTGTTACCGCTGGCTGCAGCTGCAGAGGGGAAGCGGGGTCTCTCTCTCTCCCACAGCGAGTCCATGCCTGCTCTCTGAATGGTTTGCCAGATTAGTGTGCCTGCCTGAATATTTCACTCTGGCTTTCCAGATTTTACCTAAGGGTCTGTTGCCACACCTTTGTCATGTTCTCCAACTGTAATGTAGAACCCAGTTTGGATTTTTTTTTTTTTTTTTTTGTATTGTATGTTTGACAGGAATTGTCTCAGCTTCCTTTCAGTTTGGCCCGATGGCAGCTGTTTGAATAGCTTGTAGGTTTCTTTGGATGGTTTATTGATTTCAGTTGGTAAACTGATTGAGCATGTTCTCTTGGCATCTTAAATTACCAGGATATTGCAGTCCCTCCAGCCTGGCATCTCAACTGTACATCTGCTTGCTGCAACAGAATGCCAAAAGCTCAGGGAAAAAAAAAAAATCACAGGACAGAGAAAGATAAAAGAATTTGATGATCCATAATGGTCTAATGTAATGAGTGAGAATGTATTTTATATATTAGTGCCACCTCCTTGGTTCTACTGTCTAATCTTAAACCAGCAGAACTGTTTTTGTAGTCTATTTCATACACGAGGAAAATCAAAAACTTTGTTTTAAATGTTGTTACCATGCATTTGTAGGAGATTATGTACCTTTAAGTGCATTAAATGTTAAACTAATGACCTGTATTTCTCATTATGAGGACAGACTCAGACTCTCAGGGTGAGAAACTCATTCTGCTACCTGCAAGATATCGAGCTTGAATTGAAACTAAATAGTACATTGACTTTTAAATTTACATTATTAAAAAAAAATACTCTTTTTATCTTTTGGAATGTTGGTTTTTGTTGTTGTTGTTTCTTCTTCACCTGCAAAATGTCTCGATTTTGACCCACGTTTGAATACCTAAATAAGCCTACTGATTATTTATTTGTAATATCCCATCCATTTTTTTTGACACTACTGCATGCCATTAACTTTAGGTGGTGTTCCTTCTGCTGCAGCGTCTGTTTTGTTCTTTTGTTGTTTTTGTCTCTCTTAACTTTCTTCTGCTTGTTCCTGTTCCTGTTGTTCCTGCACTTGCTTTTGTTGGAAGGTTCTTTCTGTTAAAGATGCATTCTCATATAGGGGATTGCCAACTGGGGTTCTCAATCTTATATTTTAATATAAATCTTCTGGAGATGACTGTTGAATATTATTTGAATTTAACACACTGATATGCAGTCCTCCTGTTTGTTTGAAATCGACTCTAACTTCAATGTAAAGTAAAAAACTTCCCACTTCAAGAAAAATTTTAAAAAGTGCAGATGCAAAAATAAAAATAAACTTATCATCATCACTGCCACAAACACAAGTAGGAGCTTATGTATGTCTTATAGAGTTCTCCTGATTATGCAGCTGTTTTCTTCACCTGCTCCAGGCGTCTACCTTGAGATCCCAGCATGGATGTGTTTCTAATAGATGCAGTTTCCGATGTGGTAGACAGTGTACTATTTTTAGAGAAGTAATTTAGGATTTTCAAAACTTAAGAGATTTTTTGGCAAGATCTGACAACTTAACCTTGGAAAAGATAAGATTTCAATCCTTACTGCACTTACACCCTACCCCGGTGTAAGACAAAATCCTAAATGGCATTCTTTAATGAGATAAGATGTTTGGATAAGCAGGCCGAATGACTCTGATTCCAGGTCTGTGAGACAGCATACGGTGATTTGGGTTTGACCACAATCACCCCTTCCAACAGTAATTGCTGTGGTATTCTAGGGGCTTTCATTTTTGTGCTTTGATTATTAATATGGATGTTAACATGCTCACTTTTTTGCAGTTTGAGACAGAATGAAAAAAAGAAAAAAAGCACAAGGTTCAGCATTTGGGCTTTTCACTTGGCCCATTCTCAGGGTTCACCATGACCATCTGGAGGTCCAGTTGGCTCTAAAAAGACTGGAAGAGTCCAAACCACTTGACCAGACCTGTGTTACCTCACAGGAGTACACACAGACAGACTACCAGAGTGTCTTTGAGGTTTCAGCACACACAAAATGGCATAGTAATGACTTTACTATTGATACTACTACTACAACTACTACTATTACTGCTACAACTAATAATAATAAAAATAATAAATGTAATAAGAAAGTAATAATTATACTATTTCTGATATTTACTCCACAATACAGAACAGTACAGTAGCTGCCTAAAACAAGAGGCTACAGAAAGAAAGAATAAAAAAAGGTCATGCTGCTATAAAGCTTTAAAAACAATAACAAACATTTTAGTTATATAGTAATAAACAAATGCAAAAACCCAAAAAACAGTTAAATATTCCATTGTGCATATTTACTGATTATTCTTTCTTAGGCCTCAGTCATAGAGGCCTACATACCAGTCGCAAGCACCTGGCAACCTGCAGTTGCTTGGGGGGAAAAAAAGTAGTGCCTCACCGGTTGGTGAGTGGTCTCTAGGTCTGCCTGACAGGCTTCAGCAATTGATTTAGACTACACATTTTTCCTGATGGTTGCACATGGTCACTGTTAGGTGTCTAGGTCTGCATGAGTGGGGCCGTAGTATATGCTTATGGCAAACTGGGTTTTTGACAGTTAGTGGGACAAAATATAATTTGAAAACATTCCCTTAAGTTCTGGGACTGCAGCATGAATTTATGATGAAAATAATCATTAGCTGCTGCTGTCTGTAATTAAAAGTATGTCTCTCAAATCTGTATATAAATAGCCCACATTTACTTATTTTATCATAACATCTCTTGCTTTCTCTTGATAGAATGTTTAAATTAAAGAGTACCAGATACATAAGTCTTAAGGAGGAACAGTAAGTGTCTGCTTTACAGGTTACACTGATGCCTTTACATATCCACATGTAAGCATAAACATGAAGACATATGTGCAAATGCTCCCACACTGTGCATTTTTACCAAACAGGCTTGTCTGCACCTGTGGGACAAATAATTTTGCTGAATAACTGAGAAGGCTGAGGTTGTGTGCCACTGGCACTGTTTGGTAAATGGGCCTAATTGATGAAAACACAGACATCAGCAATCAGTCATCTCTCACTGCATAATCTGATATAATATGCAGCTGGAAAGGGTAGGCCTCTATTGAATTACATATGCTTATATGCTTGTTGTACACACACACACACACACACACACACACACACACACACACACACACACACACACACACACACACACACACATTCACACACACACACACACACACGTCTTGACATTTAAATATCAGTTTAAGGTTAATGCGTCCCCCCAGATGGATAAAATGCTTTTAACATCATTCTGGCTGGCACATGGACCTCTTACCACATTTGCAATTATAGTTATTTAATAAACCAAGTAGTGTTCAGGTTATTGGCATTAAATGGCAACAAGCAATGTTTTTTGTTTCTATGTAGTACCTGTTGTTTATTCTGTTTTTGCCCCAAACAAACGAATGAAATCCCAGTTTTCCATTTTCATCAAAAACTCTGGATTGCTATGAATCAAATCTTGGGACAAGTTCTTTAGAAAGATGCACATGTGTGCATTATTTTTATTTATTTATTTTGCTTATTCATTTATACTGAGTAGTAATGCCTACTTGTGTTGACCAGAAAACACTGACTAACATTATGCTACAGTACTCTAAGTAATCAGTATCTTCATGCATGATGAGTTATTAATTCTTAAATAGGATCATAAATACTGTTCAGCTGAAGGAACAAGGCAGCTGAGAATCTCACTTTTCTAAGCATCACTTTGGAACCATGGAGGAGACAATTTCTCATAAACAGACTTCTGATTTTTTTTTCTTTTTAAATCAATGTCTATGATTTTTAGCTTTAGTGGCAAATCTAAAAAAGCCTGACAGAGAAATTGTTTTCAGCAGTAATGAAGGAAATTGTGGCTAAGTGAGAAGAGACAGACTTGGAAATACTTTGTGACATGGTGGATGACGTTTTGTGAGTTTTGGTATCAGGCTTGACAATGATGGATCCCTGTGCATGCTTTTTTATTTATTTTAATCAAACTCAGTGCTACAACACATTATTTGTCTCTTCATTTTTTATTGCAGAGTTCTGTTTGATGCTTCACAATTTCCGTGCATATAAACACACAGCAGATGCTAAAAGTAGTTGCATTTAATGGGAGGTGGAACTGGAAGTGAAGGTTTTAGTCAGAGCAGCAGAATTTTACCACCGGTGAAATCAACATTTCCAGCTGGATACTAGATTGTAATAATCAGCTGTAAGAGACCATCAGAAAAAACTGTAAGTGTCCAATAGTGAGGAAACACTAGCTCGTTAAATTTCCAGCCAAGACTACTTTCATCAAAGGAAGATTTTTATCTTTACTAGTCTGTATTTGGTAGCGTGACTCTCTCCTCGGATTTCCTGCCCATCCACATAGATACAAGGAAATCCCAGCATAAAACAAAGCAGGTATCAGTGACAACAAATATGACTATATGACCAATTTATAAGGAATTCACAGTACTGTGTTTGTTTGTGTAGGTTTTTGCCTGCACAGAGCCTACGCCGATGGGTGTGCAGCCTACGGTACACAAATGTACTTGTGTGCAGTTCTCCAAAAAAACAACAGTGCATAGAATGCTGTGTGTAGGATGAATACTGATTAGTTGAACAGGACAGAACAGGAAAGGGAAGGAAGTTCACCATGAATGGGAGAAGCACAAAAAAAAAAAGTTGAAGATTAAAAAAAATAAGTAAATCAAAATTGGAGACAGTGGCCACTTTTAACTAGGTACCAGCATCACTTAGCTACTGTAATAGCTATAGAATTGGTCAAGTGGCCACTCAAACAGTAATAAGTAGTTCAATGTCTTCTTGCCACTGTTCAGGTCTGCTTTTGGGGATTTTAAATATTTTTACACCAAATAAAAGTTTATGAAATTCTCAACTCGAACAAAACAATTTCAATAAGTCTTCCAAAGTCCTAATGTTCATAAATCCACTTATAAAACTGCCAGAGTTGGTCGGTATGTGCCCAGCTGACTGTTTACCTAAAGTGATCCGCACGGCTCCATTTCAGCAGATACTAGAAATATTCAATGTGCAGAGTTGCGATTGAAGCTAAAGCATTCAACAAGCTTTCTGTCAATGTCAAATTCCTGAATTAAAAGATTTTTTTCTACCCAAAATAATAATTATATATCATTTCACTCCTTTCAAAGGAAATTTTGAAACGCTTCCCGTTGTAATTTATTCAATATCTCTATACCAAAATTAATTTTTTGAAATATTCTTTAAACTCAAACATGTCCCAAAACCGCACCGGTTCTCTCTACACCGTGTCGGACCACCGAAACTCAAACCAGCTACAGTAGGAACCATCCTGGCGACTTGGCCCCATTTTGTGAACCTCACATAACTGTTATGCAGACTCTAGTCTCTGGAAAACTGGGATCTAATTCACAGAATTGTCTTTTTCAGGTGATTCCAGTCCATATGTGCTATGTAACCTAGGAGATATAATTTCAAGTTCACATGAATTATGATCATTTTATGATTTCATGAAAAATACCTAATTTCAGTTGTTTTCTGCCATATTTTCCCACGATCAAAAAGTGGCTTGGAAGCTTTTTTGGACCTTTATATCTGAAATTTTGAACTTCCTGTGGCCCTGAAAAAAAATAGGCTAGCTAATACTAGATATTAGTTAGAAATATGCTTTCCGTACTGCTTCAGAGACCTTTCTTGGAGCAAGGGGATCTTGCCACCTGGACCTTTTGACAGTGCTGAAAATTGAAATAAATAAATAAATAAAAAGGAAGTTTTTTAAGTGTTCTGCATTTTTAAGTGTGTTTAATTTACTTCTGTAAATTAAAATTTTAATTTCCATGAACCTGAGCTTGAAAGTATGTGATCCATTGGGTAGAAATGATCAGAAAATGGCAGTAAATCTGTTTAAATAAAAGTTAATCTTTGTTTTCTATGACTTCAAAACGCTTTTGCATAGGGTGATATAAGGGGGGATTCCCAGGTGCCATTATCTCAAAAACTGTAAAGAGATATTGACCTGAAATCTTGTATGCTTCTTTTTGGCAACAAAATGAAACAAAATAACCCCTAAACCTGACTTTACAATGATTTTGAAAATTTGGCTGCAGGTTGATTTTAACACTCAGTTTCATGTCAAGTCTTTACTTTACTCACCACCATGGCTGATTGAGACCAACAACAGCACAAGCAAGTGTAGTCCAAAGACCAGTTGTTTGGGACACTGCCCCCTGGTGACCGTAAACAGCTGCAACACGTAGAGAGCGGTCTGGAAAGCAATGTGTAGGCCAGGGGTAGGGAACTCCAGGCCTCGAGAGCCGGTGTCCTGCAGGTTTTAGATGTGTCCCTGATCCAGCACACCTGACTCAAATGACTGAATTACCTCCTCAGTCTGCAGTCAAGTTCTCCAGAGTCCTGCTAATGACTTCTATATGTGATTCAGGTGTACTGGATCAGCTTATAGTTCAGCCCTGAGCTGACACGGGGCGGTGTGGAGATAAGCTGATCTGCCAGGACTGTGGCTGAGCTTGAGTTTCAGACCCGCCTGACATAACTGTGCTCGATTTGTGTTAAGCAATTTTTGAAGAAGGTGTGTTCATTGCATTTTTAGAAGCCATGCCATGTCTGAAAGTCCATTTTTATTACTGTGGAAGCAAAAATCAATGTCATGTTTATGTTTTTTATTGATTTCTGTGCACTGTTCTACAGCAAATATGCAACCTTTTTCTATCCCGTGGGATTTAAATGCCATAGTAACAGATATACTGTAAATATGAGGGGAAGTCTGCTCAATGCAGATAATTTAAAGAAACAAAACACTTGTGTAGTTGGCAGTTTTGCAAACAGCAGCATGTTTTGGGATTGGTTCGATAGTTTTATAAGATTTATTCCTGTGGGGATAACTCATAAAAATGCTGGTCCCCATATAAAAAGGTACTTTAGCCATCCTCTAGCTCACACAATCTTCTTTCACTACTGAAAAAAAAAGCCCATGTGATGAAACTTGATTGTGTTTCAGAGGGCTAAATAACAATAATAATAATAATATTGAATTCTCTGTGATGAAAATGATTTCTTAAAATGTTTGCCACATTTTCTATGCATTCATGAATTAGATAAAACCTGTTAGATTTAATCTTAGTAAGAGTGGTACTTTCTCATACTTTTACATGACAATGACAGCGTGCTTTTTTTTTTGGTTTTTTTTATATATGTGTGTTGGGTTGCTTTTCACTGTGTGCATCCTTAAATGTGTGTATATCATTCAAACTTGGCAGTTATCAAGTAAACCATTCTAATGCCCTGATCTGTCATCTTCTGTGATCAGCCAGGGCTGCAACAGCAATACACACGGATACAAAATTTGTTAGTACTGGAAGCAGCGTGCGCTGTGGTATGCGCTATATTGGAACAATAATTCAACTTAAATTAAAATTGCAATTTGAAGCAGTAGGACTCACAGACTGCAAAGGCTGTAATTTAGTATGTTTTATTATTGGCTCTCTTTTATAAGTTAACACCGTCGCAATGTTTGTGTGATAAATGTTTTATTCTACCATGTTTGATATCAACTTAAAACTCTAATAATGTATGAAATCTGTGCCTCCGTTCATCTAACTTTTGATCCAGTCCACTTCAAACTTGGCAGCTGTGTTGCTGGGGTTCAGAATAAATGCATTGCTGAGATTAGTAGTTTGGATAAGCAGTTATATTTTGGCCAAAGGTTTTTTTTGTTTTGTTTTTGTTACCAGTGTTAACCTCAGAGTGACTGCTGCCTGCTCCACTCTATGTGTGGGTATAAGAACATATATACACACACATGCATCTTTGCCTGGCTATTCTGTGTGAGAAACTTCATTGACATTGATGTATTCCCAAGCCTCATACCCAGTTTACCATCAGAATTAAGTGCCTAATTGTAACTATAACCCTAAAACAAAGTTTTAACCCTCAAATACCCCATTGAAGGGCTTTAAAAGAGAAAGCGTCAGCCTCAAACATGTTCAAAGTCACTTTGATCACCTTTCTTCCTGATTCTGATCAGTTTAAACTTCTTGTCTTGACTGTGTCTACATGACTAAATGTACTGACTTTCCACCATGTGATTGGCTGATTAGGAGTTGAACAGGTATATGTAATTAAATATGCCCAGGTACACTTAAGCCCAGTGAAGTATATTTAATGTTATTCAGTTTATGTCTTTGCTTCTCTTTGACAAATGGCTTCAATGATTCCCAGACCAGCTGTGCAATAAATACATAAAGGAAGCAATTCATGCATTTAATTTATGATACTAGCATTATAATCTAGACCAATTGCTGTTTAGCAGTAATGGTTCTTCACATTTTAAATCTATGAAAAATGTAAATATTGTACTGAAGCTTGGCTTGTAAGAGATTTTATTTTTTTAATCAAATCACAGTTGCAATATGTGTTTGGAAAAATGTTATTTCCTTATCTTGATGAGAACAAACATGGAAAAAAATAAAAGGCCTGATAAATGCAGCAGAGATCTATGTTCCTGTTTTAAATTACACTCAGAAATTGAGTAAAATGTCAGAATGAAGGTGATCATATTCTCTTTGCACCTTTAATCACTCAGTCCTAATTCTGCTTTCCATATATTATTAAATAATCTGCAGATTTAATTGCTGTTGTCTCATCCACCATTTTGACAGAGAAAAACATCATCTGCTGCTCAGTAGTCCCTTGAAACACACACACACACACACGCGCGCACACACCCCGCTGTGCTGTGGTAAAGTTAGTAGTGACACCTGACAGAACTCCCGCAGTGCGCTCACTACTGCTGGAACAAGTATAATCAAAGTTAATTCATGCTAGAATTACAAAGAAAATCACATTCGCACATCTACACGTTATTGATTTTTTATTTTTTCTGCAGGGCTAACTCTTTCAAGCTGAGATTGCCTATAATGAGTGTGTATTCATTTATAAAATGTCAGATTTCATAAACACCAAAGATTAAGAACTGTCAGAAATATTGGGCTATTAAAAATGAATGATGAGGTTTTTTTTTGCGTTTAACACTCGGATGTTATCCTGCTGACTCTCTTTTGATTTCAATTATATTCTTACATCAGATTTATATAAACAAAGGAATCTGGAGTTTTGTGACGCTTGTGTGAATCAGTGCTACAGTACAGAGCATGCAGCAGCAGTTCATGCAGTGCTGTTTGAATGTTGACTGTCTTGTTGGACCTTTTTTGAAATTTTGGCATCAACTCGGTACCAAGGAAGGTTAAAATTTGAGCAAGCATTGAAAGAGACTTCTTGAAATTGCCAGGGCTTCATCATTAGACTTAGTTTTTAAAAATGCATGCAGTCCCATACAGTTATGCATGGACTGTCGGTGCCAGATACTTCAACTAAGTATTCACATCTACTTTAATTATCACTTTGAGCAAAGACGAGTCAGAAACTGAAAGTCTGCTAACTAATTCATCTGTGGTGTTTGTGTTGACAACACATCAGCCTAATATCAGTAGACAGCTAGTGTTAGCTGACTAGAATGGAGAGACTAAATGAAGACGGATAAATAAAGAAGTCAGAAAATTTGCTGTGGTTTTATCACTGCAAGAATTCACATCAAAAATAGCCATTTAATCAAACACTGATCAATCCAACCACAATGGTTCCATCTGCCCTGTGTTTTCCTTAGCAGGTTGGCTTTTCTTTCCTGTCCTTGACTGACTGCAACATTAGATTTTGAACTAACGGACTTTTGAGCGATGACTGTAGAAGTGGCACAGAGATGATGAAGCATTCTTGCTAAATACACTCACACTAAGCTTCATATCTCTAAAAAAAAATGAGCACAAAGCCAAAATGCCCAAAGAAATCCTCAAACAATAGAATGCCACTAGAATTTCTTTATGAAGATAATAAGTTGGCAGGGATAGTTTTATAACTCCACATTGTGTCGATACTAGCAGAGAGCCTGCAGTTTTGCAAACACTTGGCAGTGACAAATTCACAGTCATTGTCACTTAAATAAATCAGTTTTCTTAGGTCCACAACCTCAAAGACTTTGGCACAGTGGGATCACTTTCAGAATGACTGCTATCACTGCACATTCAGAGCTGCCAGCCAGATTTGCAAATATGAGAAAGGAGGCTCTGCCAAAGATCCCCTCCAATTTTCTGAGACTTAAATCATTTAGAGGCACTGGCTGAATAGGTATTCGATTATTGTTTAATGACAAAGTCAGCTTTTATTAGATTATTCTTAAGCTCTGTGGTTCTGGATCTGGTGATGAAGGGAGGTTATTTAGGTACACAGCAGACATTTGGGACACAATTTGCATATATCGATGGATATAAACACACTCCAGAGCAGTGGGATGGAAGAGCAAAGTTTTGTGTTTGATTTTGTACAGCAGGGAAACACTGAGAGAGGGAAAAAAAATCATTTCCAGGCTATTTCAGATCATTTCCAACATCTGTTTCAGAGGAGTGATAGCAGATTGGTAGTGAGAAGGAGTGATATAAAGTTGACACATACGATCCAAGGACAGGAAAGTAAGTGGTTCAAATTATTTCTCGATAAGCTTAGTTCAGGAACTGGTCACTTCTTGTACATTTTTTGCAATATCTGTGTTCATTCATGCAAGACATTTAATCCCTACCTCAAGTAAGCTGTTCAGTGGCCAACAGTTTGAAGCTGGTTGCAACAACCTCTGTGCACAAATCTCTTGCTTTCTGATGCTTTAAGTATGATGATAAGAAAAATGTATCTTGCTGCTCATTCCAGTATTAAGAGTTTTGAATGGATCATCCTACTTGTAAGTTCAAGAGATTCAGCAGCAGTGCTTATTATTGTTATTATTATTATTATTATTAATATTATTAACAACTTAAATTTATATTACCAGTCAAAGGCCAAAGGCCCCATTGAACGGGCGACATTTCATCTGCTTTTTGAAAATGCCCTTAGATTGGGGAGGGGTCTGTTCCAGAGAGTGGGGGCAGCGGAACTGTAGGCACCATGTGGGAGATGAAAAAATAGGCCCTTGTCTTTGAAACGCAGAGGCCGGGATGGGAAGGAGAATGTCCAATAGGTACTGTAGAGGAAGGGAGTACAGGAATTTGTAAGTGAGAAGGAGGATTTTATAGGAGATAAAAAACTAAACTGGGAGGCAGTGAAAGTGCATATGGATGTGGGTGATGAATGGCATGAATGAGGGTTTTAGCTTCAGAATTTGAAACTAATGGCCAAAGCCTGGAGATGTTCTTTAAGTGGTAAAAGTGAGATTTAGCGATGAGTTTGACATGTGATTAAAAATGAGACAGTGGAGTCAAGAATGACATCCAGGTTGTAGACCTCCAAAGATGGTGAGATAAAGCAGGCATTAAGCACGTGTAAGCAGGTACTGTACACGTCAAGGCAAAGATCAAGTATTCCAGAGTAACAGCTTTTGAGCCACAAGCAAGAGTTTAGTTTTATTTCTGTTCTGCTTGAGGTGGTTAGATGGCATCCAGATTTTGATGTTTTTCAGACAACTGACAGGTGACAGAGAAGGGAGCTGACTGGAGGATTTGATGCTGAGGTACAACTTTGTATCATCAGTCCATGGTGGCAGATGATCTGACCAAAGGGATTAAAAATGATGAAAAGAAGAGGACCCAGCACAGATCCTTGAGAAACACCTTGGTTGACTGGAGTAGTCTCTCTAGGTGACATGATGTGTCTTGCCCGTATGGTATGATTGAAACCAGGAGTGCGCTACACCAGTGATGCAAACATAGAATGGGAAATTGTATCAGAAGCTGAGGTCCAGGACAGTGAGGCCAGAATCTGCACCAGTGAGGAGGTTTTTGTGATTTGTGGTCATTTTATCAGACAGTTGTTAAGTCACTGAAATAGAACAAAATCGTTTGCTTAACTTAAGATTTCCTTCCTGAGTAGTTTTACAGAAGTGTTTTATAAGCCTAAATTACTACTTTCTCTTCAAAACCTGAAACAATCATATTTATAACAGGTGAAAAATGGCTACAATTTGAATGATGCTTTATCAAAAAATAGGAACAACAAAAATGACCTTTTTTGTTTTGACTGTTGGGTTTTCTTTGTAATTATTGTAGGGTCTTTACCTTACAATATAAAGCACCTTCAGGCAGCTGTTTGTTGTGATTTGGCACTATATAAATAAAGTTGAATTGAATTGACAAGAATTGATGTGGTCTTACTCTATGGCTACACCATAGACTGGTGTAGCCACCAAGATCTAACCTACTGTTTAGTGAACTCTTCTGTGAAGCCTCGAGCTGAGTGTTTTTACTGTTGTCATCTTTTTTTTTTTCCTTTTTATTTGAAAGGGAACAGTGGATCTGACTTGAGAAAATAAGGCACATTCCAAGCTACTCTGCTTTATTGTCCCTCTTGTCACCTAATGGGGACATAATGTACAAAATTAACATTGTGTTGTTTTAATAGGACTTGAAACTAGAGGTTGAGACAATAAACCCATCAGAAAACTATTTACTTTCATCAAAGCCCAAGTTCACTGGAGACTATTTACTCAGATTTCCACAATGGAATGCAATAAGATCAAGAATTGACCCCTGGGGAACACCCAGTGAAATGGGTGCTGAGGATGAGGAAATTTCTCCCATTACAACAGAAGAGAACAGTAGAATATATGGCAGAGCTAGTGTTGGATTGCACATATGTTTTTAATGAAGTGCTCAGTGGGTGTGCATACAGCCACATCCACATGAACAGTGGGTACACTCTCAGTTTCACAGTAATGACTAAACAGCAGCTGCTGCTGTCTGTTTTAAATGGAACTGGTGAAGGTTGCATGTCCCCTCAGGTTAGTTTTGCTTCATTTCTCCATTTTCTTTGTCCTTGCAACCTCCAAGCCTTTTTATTTCTGTCACTCAGATGCCTTTTGGGTCACAATTACTCAATCACTTATTGACTTCCACACTGACAGCATCCACTATGTTATAGCTGCTGAAAAATCAGCTGAACAGATTCAGTGCACAGTCCCACTGCTGCTTCTGGTTATTGAGGTATATTTGCTATATTATCCTGGCTGTCTTGTTTATTTCTCTCTTGTCATTGATAGTATGCCCTCTCAGATTATGAACTGATTGATGTCTCTGTCCCCTCCAACATGTTCGCCCTCCTCACACGCGTAAAACTAATGTGTCTGTGCATTTCTAGAGGACATTATAGTTCTGATACATATAATTGTTGGCAGGCATGATGAATCAGAGCTGTCGTCTTTTTCTGCACAAAGCTATAATGTCACCCAAACTACAGTTTTTGATTCACTGCCATTACCCAAATATTCATTTTTAACATCCTCAGATTCATATAACTGACGCAGCAATAGATTATCCAGAATATTTGTAAGATTTTGAAATGTACAATAAATGCTCTGTGAACAGGCAGTTTGATGGCCATTACGTTGATGGATGTGCATGAAGGAAAATGTATGACTGCATCAGCCCTCTTTACTTCCATCGTAATGGTGGTGGAAGTTGTGACTCGGTGAGAAATAAGATGATATTTATTCTTCTTTTTTTAGCTTGCAGTGTTGTTGTACTTTTGTTGACTGATTTTGTCTTTTATATAACTTTCTTTTATGTATGACAAAAAGTTAAGTCAAACAAATCGCTCTCAACAAGTGAAATGCATCATAACCTTTTAGCTTGTTTTGTTGTTGTTGTTTTGGGATCATGTGGTTGAAAGACCAATGAGCTCGTGCCACGGCGAGGCATCCATCCATCTGTTCACAGGAATCACTACTCCTCCTAGAGTAAAGGTCAAATGTCAATGAAGCTTACTCACAGTGACCAAATCACCTAATGGGACTTCACTCAAACTGTGCTCAAGGTCAAGGTGACAGTGCACAGGTTGCACTGTCACGCATTGTGTGCCAGACGAGTTGCATTACTGACATTCTGGTTTTAGGATGGTGAACATTTTTAAGTACTGGAAATAAAAGGAAGGTTTTCTCAGAAATAATTTCTTGAATATTTTTCATTTGTACATTCATTTAGGTGTGAACACGGTTTCTCCTGGGTATACTTGTATTTGGTATTACGAATGTTCTTGCTCATACCACTGCTTTCAACATATCTATGGGGTTTCATTTGAAGAGGTCACAAGAGGTAAATTTAACTGGGTGTTAAATTAGACAACTTCCTACCTACGACTTATCATACTGATTTAACTTTCATAAACAATTATCTTTGGGATTTAAATTAAAAGCAAGTTTTCTGTTATTAGTTCAAACTAATACGGAAGGACATGCCACATTTTTAAAATGTTGAACAAGTATTATATACATGCCTGTTTTTGTAATGAATATATATCACATGCCCACCAAGTACTGGTCAGCTGGTTGCACCTTGTCGCAGTCTAATTTTCTGATGAGAACCCTTCTATGCACAAAGGGTCCAGAATACGGGAAGAGCCATTCCAAAAAAAAAAAAACACCCACCTCTACATTACACTGGACCCTTATATTTACATTGTCACAGTAAAGTGGACACATTATAATACTTCCACTATATGTTTAAATTATGGTTCTATCTTTTCAACCATAGCCTAACTTTTGAATGCAGTATACATTTTCCTTATGAATGTTGATGTCAACTATGCAAGTGTTTTATACAGTAGTCAGTCAGTGCAGGTGCATTTTAAATTATGTTT
Organism: Archocentrus centrarchus; assembly: GCF_007364275.1. Lineage (NCBI taxonomy): Eukaryota > Metazoa > Chordata > Actinopteri > Cichliformes > Cichlidae > Archocentrus > Archocentrus centrarchus. The sequence goes on along the minus strand of NC_044369.1, from coordinate 7,221,673 downwards.
AGCAAGCGAAGCAAAAAAAGTGGTGCTCAAAAGAGGAAGGAGAGAAGAGAGCAGGATGGGTCTAGCACCAGGACACTGGATTTGAGCAGTGTTGTTGTCACTTTGCTGAGCACAAGGGCCGAAAGATGAAGATCTGATGGGTAAGTAGTTTGCTTTGTTGTAAAGGAGTGAATAGGAGCGTTACCACTTACAATATGTTGAAAATATTCATTTATATTGTAATATGCGTGTGTATTTCATCTAGAAGCTGGCCCACTGGAAATGACTGTTGATTTAGAAATTTTGTAAATGTGTGCTTGTTTGTGTGGTGACCCATCCAGTCAGTTTGTGAGGACCTGTAGTTAATGGGCTTCTCTCGTTTGTTCCATGCATATACACATTACAGTTGTCCTTATGTTACTTTAGCGAGGCTAAACCTGCTTGAAAGCGTGCAGTGGCCTAGTTGAAGAAGATGATATGGCTTGTAGCATAAGCTTTATGTGTTTTATTTTTATGTAAGTTTTTTATATGAACCCTGGGAAAGCTAGCTGTCTTTTATGACCTAATAATGAAGACGTCTCCTTTACTACTTTTAAGTTTTGACAGCTTTCTGAAAAATAGTAGTTAATAAGATGACAAAAATATCTGAAAATTAGTTGGTGGTGAAAGACATCATCATCAAGTTCTTGAAGACATATTTTACAGTCTTTGAAAATGACTTTGCGCTACTTTTGGTATTTAAAAAATCAAACACACACACACACATACATACACACACACACACACACACATATATATATATATATATATATATATATATATATATATATATATATATATAAATAGCTGTGCACAAAAATTACCTGGCGAAGAAGAATTACTTAACCACAGGAGTATAATCATGCAAAAGTGTGTGTTTTTAATGGTGACTTCGGCAAAATTACCACAGTATACACACATATTCATAGACAAACCTATAAATACACTATCTTCATTTTCACCTAATTGGAAAGGATTTCAGAAGAGTGAGAATGAAGTATTTGAAGTTTGCTACTAGCAAGCATGAGTAATTAATACTTCATGTTGCACAGGCTGCAGAGCTGACCTGAGCAGCTCTGTTATGAAAGAGTGTGGAGCTGCACTAATGATTGATTACACTTCCAGGCAGATTAATAGAGCTGTTATTTCCAAACTATAGCCACAGAATTAGGCCACTGATTTACATGATGCTCAAAAGGGTAACTGTAAACATCAGCTAATGCACCTATTTCCCTTGTGGGTTTATGATGTAAAAAAAAAAATTGTGTTAGTCTGACTTCAGTCTGGTAAAGTAATTTAATTCCCTTCTGAGGTTCAGGCTTCAGATTATAATATATGTTAGATGAAAACCATCAAATACACATTTGATGGAGGAGTCCTTTTCCATCTTAAATCAGATTACATGTTTTTCAGCTGTCTGATGACTTGTTAGTTAAAACATAAAGTCATCTGCTCCATCTTCTGTTGTATTGACTGTGACGTGTTTTAATGTACCACAACAGGCACACCAGATGTTCTCTTTGTTATTGAAGAATAGATAGAAGTAGTTGCTTTGAATATAAATTTTGGATGGCCAGTATTTGATGTTAGACAAAAGACCAAACAAATGCACAATTAATTCATCTTCCATGTTCAGTCATTATTTTGTTATGCAAAAATCTCATCAGCATTTTTTCAATTTAAAGTTTTTTAAGTATTTTTTTTTTGGTGTTTTAAAAAAAAATACAAACAAAACCAAAATGTTTTTATCAAGTTAATGTGAACTCATTTCATTTCAGCAGTCTTCAGAGTCTTTCATGCATTTTGCCATCATTTATGGCCATGCTAGTTTCTCTCGTTTCCTTTCAGTTGTACAGTGCTTGTATGTGTACACATACACATGCACGCACATGTATGAATATGTACATTTGTTTGTGTGTGTGTGTAAAGCCCCTCCCTAACCCGTGGTGCACAAAGAGTAGAACTTGGTAGAGGAGAGATTGAGAAGGGAGTAGGGGCTGAGGGTGAGACACAGGAAATCCAAATATCTGATCATAAATAAAAGCAGTGTAGAAAAAGTTTTGTATTGAAAAACGGTTTTGCAAGATGGAAAAGAAGTATTTAGGTTCTTTGCTCAAGTAAAAGTCATAATCCTGCATAATGATGCCAATAAAAATGAAAACTATGGAGCGCAAAGTACAAAATTTGCATTTTCTGGGTGGGGTGCTCCAACCCAGTGCACTGGCATCAGGGTGGGGGGGGGGGGGGGGGGGGGGGGGGGGCAACAGGGATGGTGGGGCCACCGGATGCTCCCCTGTTCATGTTACTCTTAATGATCACTGAGTTTTCCAAGGGAAAAAAAAGAGTAATCTTTAATATAGTTCACATAAAGATTTTTCACATTGTTGCAACAGCTTTTGTGGAGATTATAATAAATGTGAAATTTATTAACATAAAAATAATTTTTTTTTTTTTTTTTTTTACACAACTAACTGCTTCCTTAAATATGTCCAATACTGTTTTTTTTGTTGTTTTTGTTTTGTTTTTTGTGTGTGTGTGTGTGTGTGGGGGGGGGGGGGGGGGGGTTAAACCATGAGATTTAAACTGACAAGCTTGGCAATCTAAATCTATTTTGTGGTTCAAGTGAACAGTGCTGCACTGGGAAGAAACCAGACTGGAGTAAATGTTAGTTAATGTTGCTGAACTCCCATAAAGCTATGTGTGACAAAGAAATGTTGAAATTGAGGTATTTGAACAAACCACTGGAAGAATGCACCTTCTTTTCACAGCTCAAGTGAAACTCTCTTCAACTTGAGTGACACACATTTTAGTTACAGCTGAAAACAGTACAAACAAACTCTTTGACAGACATGTATATACTCTTTCATAAAGCGTATTTCCTTCAGACCTTAGCAATGAGCACTTCATATCTGATATATAGACCTATGGGAAAAATTATTTGTGACTGTGCCTTGGCTGATGTTTGTGGAAAAAGTACGTAAATTCTATAAAAAATAAATTTTGTTGATCTCATTGTGTGCTCTGACAGAGTAAGCATATAAAAAAACTACTTGTAGCAAGGTGTTCAGCAACCTATAAGGTAGTTCCTCTTCCTTTGATATATTTTTTCCTTTACTCTGACCATGCAGGTGTCTGTTTGATGGATTGTCTCTATCCTCTCTTTTAGCTCCACTGTCTACTCCAGTCTGCATTGTTCAGAAAATAATCAAACTTGCCTATTCCAGCTCATGCACACATGCTGCAGCTTTTCTAGGGAGTTCTGTCCTGCTTCCCTTACCCGCATTTTCCTACATATATTACTTTGCAGAACACGTTCACTTCTTATCTTGACTGAAGCATACCCGTTTTTGATTTATAACTAGTGCATCGAAATCTCCAACCATATGGTGACTGGCAGTGGAGGTATTGTCACTGTCTCCACTGACAGCAAAAATTTGATGATGAGCCACCAGATAAGTACTGAGATTCTGAGTTTGCACTGGTTGTGAATAGGAATCTTTATTTGCAAAAAAAAAAAAAAAACAGGAGGAAATATGATGAAAAACAATGTGAGCACACAATTCCAGGCCACAATTGGCCTGGAATCAAACTAAATTGTCATTTCCCTGAATATATTCATTATAGCACAGTGTTGATATTAGCAGATTGATTACTGAGGGATGGTTACTTAGTTTTCTTTGCTTTTACCAGTAGTGAGTGATGTAACTGTCCTGCCTTTATCATTTTTCAGTTATAATGGAAGCTGTGATGTTGGAAGAAAGTATGTTACAGAACTGCAAACAGTTTCAGGATTCTCAAAGGTGGCAATAACTGCATGATAAAGAGAATAGCTCCAGAAGTTAAAATATTTGCTCTAATATCGATCACTGTGCTTTCACCTACTGCTTTCGTGTCTTAAACTCAAAATCTCGAGATACGATTTTTGTTTAATATTGCACAGCCCTACTTGTAGTTCAGTTTTCAAAACAAAGGTGTTTGGGTGTTTTGGGCTTCATACTTAATAACAAGCGCTGCAACACAAAAGGTGATCTTATGTTTTAACTTTAAATCCAGCCATGACTGACGAGCATTAGTAGAGCAAAGCACAGCTTTGTTTCAAAAGCTCTATCCCCATACATCATTTTGGACTTCATTACTTTTCTTAGTATTTACGCTATAATAATCTGGAGACATAGCATTAACATAGACTATTCTTTTTTGTTGTTACCCCATATTTTCTCCATTTTTTTAAGACATTTATTCAGTGATGTGGCTCTGTATTTTGCACTTTCATTCAATTTTGATAGAAGATGGAAACATGTTTTGAAGTTAACATGAATGAATAACTGGAATGAAAAAGCTGCACAATATCACACCTCATTCTCCACTTTATCCAGACAATGACTGCCATCAAGACGAGTTAGCTTTACTGTCAGCTATGTTTCATTTTCAGCTCATTGGGCAAAGGACAGCAATTAGTGGTTTGACATACTGAACTCGAGTAAGAGCCAACATACATGGCAGCTGTTTCTCTTTATTAGATTAAGAATCACTTTGATTTGAGGATCAATTTTGAATGAAATTGTAAGACAAAAAATTCCCATTCTTAATCAGCAGGCACAACATGATACCTACAATACTACTGAATAAACTGGAATTGTTTAATCTTTTTCATGATTTTAGATTTCATATGCAAATGAGAAATTGGCAGATTGAATAAAGATAATTACGGGAAAACAAATTTATTGACTAAGTAATCATCACTTTTACTAATCACCACACTAATTAATGAAACATGTGACAACAGCTTAACAGGATTTCTGGTTACTGATTATTATCTAGAAGGGGTTTATACTAAGTTGAGTCTCTAGAATGGATTTGGGTGTTTTTATCTGTGTCTCCCAGTCACCTGTTTCACTGTACTGCTCATCCATTCAATTTATTTAATCTATAAGCATCTTTAGTATATATCTCTACAAACCTTTCCTCGGAATACAATTCAGGTTGTATACCTGAAGAAGATTGCAGTTTGTCTTTTCCATTAGTTGTTCCTCTCTGTTCTCCAGGAATTACTTGTAGTCCTCTCTTTTGTCTTTTATACATCACCTTTCAATTCCATCTTCTTTTTCTTTCCTCATGCAGAATCACATTTATTTTAATTACAGTCTTATTATGGTTTTGTTCTGATTTTCATGTCTGCAAGTGTGAACTGTTGGATCTCAGAAAATGTTGGTGACTGATGTCATATTTATTCTTCACTGTATTTTCTGAGTTACATGCATAAAACAAGGGGTTTATAAATATCCATTTTTTATGTGTAATTGGCATGTAATTGCCAATACTTGGTGACAGCTGGGAAGCTGCTAGACTGATTATATGTTGATGTACTACAGAGGAAGCCATGAAGTACATATTTCATCAGACACAAAGGAAAGACAGCAGGCTAACCTGCATTTTCAGTGTCACCTGTTCTCATTGTTGCTTCCAGTGATTGATGTAACTTGTATTCAAAAAAGGTTTTAAAGACAGAGTCCAGCATTTTTGTGAAATGTACTTATTCCCTTTCTTGCTGAGACTTTGATACTTTCCATAATAAGAAGTATTCGTGCAAAGTACTCCATGCAATGAGATGCAGTTTAATCGAAATATGGGTACATCATTGTTATGATTATATACATAAAATTCCCCACTACCCTGCAGGTGGTCTTCAAGCTTGGGTCCTCTACCAGAGGCCTGGGAGCTTGAGGGTCCTGTGCAGTATCTTAACTGTTCCCAGGACTGCTCTCTTCTGGACAGAGATCCTGGATGTCATTCCTGGAATCTGCTGGAGTCATTCTTCCAGTTTGGGGGTCAGTGCCCCGAGTGTTCTGATTACCACTGTGACCACTGTTACCTTCACCTTCATCCTCTCCAGCTCTTCTCTGAGCCCTTGGTATTTATTGTTCTTTCTTCTTGATGCTGCCATGACTTGGTATTGCTATGCCTATCACTGTGGCTTTCTTCCTCTGTTTGTCCACCACCACTATGTCCAGTTGGTTAGCAAGCTTGTCTGTCTGTATCCGGAAGTCCCACAGGATCTTGGCTCTGTCTTGGCACTAATCATGGCAGCACAGGAACAAGCTGTGAGCACAAGATCAACAGAGGCTGGGGTCTACCACACAAGGCAAGACCTCAGGTGCAGGCTGTGCAGAGATGCCCCTGAGACAATCCAGCACATAACAGCAGGATGCAAGATGCTAGCAGGCAGGGCATACATGGAACGCCATAACCAAGTGGCTGGCATAGTATACAGGAACATCTGTGCTGAGTATGACCTGGAAGTCCCAAGGTCATAATTACCATAGTTATGCCTTCCATTCCATGCCAGCTGGCTAACCAACCGGACATAGTAGTGGTGGACAGGCAAAGGAAGAAGGCCGTCGTGATAGATTTAGCAATGCCAAGTGACAGTAACATCAGGAAGAAGGAACATGAGATGTGCGATAAGCACCAAGGGCTCGTAGTAACTGGAACACTCGGGGCAGTGAACTGCAAACAAGGAGAGTGGCTCCAGCAGATTGCAGGAACAACATCTGAGATCTCTGTTCAGAAGACTGCAGTCCTGGGAACAGCTAAGGTATTGCGAAGGACCCTCAATTTCCCAAGCTTTTGATAGAGGACCCGAGCTTTGGAGGACAAAAGACTGCCGGCAGGGCGAACGGGGAATTAGTTTTTTTTATATATAATAGTTTTAATACTTGACTAAGTGCAAGAAGTTGGAGTAATGATAAAAGCAAAAATGTGACATTGGGCAAAGGAATAAATTATGTTAATACATGAAATATGTGACCTCAGTGTTTGCTGAAGCTACACTGAAAAGAAGAAAACTGGCTCTTTGGTCTTTGGTTATACGTGAAACAAACAGATGTGACATATTTCCATCAGTCTTTGCACATTTTTTTTTTGTTCATTTGAGATTCAACTGGCTTTTTTGAGCTACACTATTTCTTTAGGCTCTCTTCTTCTGCCACAGGTTAACAACTGGAGAATTAAAGCTACTCAATACATAATGAACTGACTGTGTGTATTTGCATATTGTCAGTGGAATGAATCCAAAATTTTGCTAAATTCAGTCAAAATTTGTTACTTTTGGATGTCAATTTGACTAGACGGAGAGAGAGGGAAATTATGGAAATAAAAGTGAAAAACAGCAGTCATCCGTTAAAATAATTCTTTACAGCTATCTCCTTGAATTTCCTATTGCTGTCTTGAAAACCCACATGATAAATGTGACTCATTCTTGGATCTCCAAGCAGGTCCTTGGGGACTTTTTTAAATTGTCGGTAGAACTGTTGAAGTTATGGAGGACAGACATGAAGTGCTTTAATGTTGAGTCTGTTGGGAAGTCAGCTGAATTCCTGTGGGAGTCTTTGTTTGAAAAAAAGAAAAAAAAAAAAGATTTGAAGCTGGGACTCACCATTAAAAGTGCCCTGTTTTGATAGTCTTCTCAGTTGCTTAGAATCAACTATGAAATCAATCAAGTCTTTTCTAAATCATTTTCAACATCATCATCATTTCTATCAGCCCTTTAAAACATTTAAAATTATAGCATCTAGGAAAGACTGGGCTAGATCAGACAAGCCCCTATAAATGAACATTTGGCAATACTGGGAAGGAAGAATTCCCTTTTAACAGGAAGAGACTTCGGCAGAACCAGGCTCAGGCAGGGGCAGCCCTGTACTAACCCTGGTTCAGGGGGTGAGGGAAACGAAAAGATAGAAAAAGCAGAGCACGGAGAGACTGCAAACAACAAACAGGACAAAACACAGACTATGGGGCAGAGTAGACAAAGGTCAGTTAGTGTAAATACATTACTGAAAAAAGGAAGGTGGAGAAGAAATACTCATGCATCATGTAAAGTACCTCCAGCAGCCAGTTTCTATACACCATAGGCACCAGTGATGTCAGTAATGCGTTAATCTAATCTGACCACTTTTTTTGGTAACGAGTAATCTAAGGAATTATATTTGCTGTCCAGTAATCAGATTAAAGTTGCTTATCCAAGTAACTGTGCGTTACTATTTGTGTCTCGGGGAGTGACGTCTGGCCTATGTGATAATTAAGTCCCGTTTTCAGCACGAGATCAATAATAGCACACAGTGACACAAACATAAACAATACTAACTTTTGCTGGTGAAAAAGACACTTAATTGGAGAAACTGGATAGCCAATCTTTTTACCGAAGCCCAAGTCTTTTAAATGCAAGTCTTGCTACTTGGCAGCCTTCTTGGAAATGCCTCTGGACATTTATTTGGGCAGTTATTTTGAAAAATTACCTTTAATTTCAATTGGATGGAACATAAAAACTTTGTTTATAGAATTGCCAGTAAAATCTGCCAAAAAAATCCCAGAATCTTTTGACTTTGTGCCACAAAAACTTTTTCCCCCCTTTGTGAATTATATTTCTACCACCATATTTGCTGCTGTGGAATCCTCCAACAGGTTTAAATTCAGGAGTCTTTTATTTTCAAGTACTTTCCCCTTTAATATCATCAACACTGAACAAGACAACACAACACAAATTTATTGCTGTAAGTGAAAATACCACTAGTAATACATTTCATTTGAGTTTCTCGGGTTTGATTCAGTTTTGAGGCCAGCCTCAAGTGGCCATTTGAGGAGTAGCAGTCTTTGGCACTTCCATGTTGGTTTTATTTTTCAGCCCCTGAGGTTGCCACTTTCTGATGTAAAATGGTGACTGCACAGGCATTTACTGCATGTAAGGGAAGGTTTAGGCATATACTAGAGTTACTGTCTACACTGTATAACAGGAGGAACGTAAAGATGACATTTCCCCACGGCCTGTCTGCCCTCGACGGACAGTGTTTCACTCCGATCAGCAGATCAAGACCTGATCACTTTACATAGTGGAGCATTGTAACCTCTGTAACTACACACACGTGTACACATCTACAGAATAACTGGGTTCAGGTCAGAAGCAGATATGCTGGAGTCTGCTGCCCATCATAGCTGCATTGATTTCCTTTCTCCTGCGTCAGGCTGTCTTGTCAACAGACTCCTAGATGAATTATTCACAGGACAGCTCTGCCAGGATCTGTAAATAAATACTTAACTAATATTGGCCTCTACAACCCACAGTGCTCAGCTTACTGTGAAGGGGGGGCTTTGAAGGAAAATGAAGACAGCAAAACAAAATCGGCCCTGAAGATAAGTTTTCATCCATCCTTGTAGGAATCTAAGTGTTTAATCGCTGGCTTATTTGTGGTGATCTCAGACCGCAATAGTGTTTCTTCCCCTGATACTGTATAATCAGTCTTGATAGAATTGATTACACGTAAAGTGCTAATTAAATTAGTGGCTCAAGAAAACAACTGAATTTGCAAAAGCATTTTTTAGGTTAAAGGGAAGCAACAGATAACTAAATTATATTTACTTGTCTTTCTCATCTTTCAAACCCAAGCAAATGTTCATGATTCTGCTGAAATGTAAATTTGATGGGAACATTTCATCCACTGTAAGTTGTTTTTAATATTCTTGTAGATGCATGTTTTCACACCCGAGGCACAAATCACTCTTCTTCACACGGTTTTTCACACAATACTCAGTGGATCAGTGACCATATGGAGCAATGTGTTAACTCCAGAATTTACAGAAATGTGATCATTCACAAGCTTCTGTCTGACGAAGTCTGTAAAGGCATTTTGTGACGCTATATCACGCAAAAACAATATATAGTAAGAAAATAACATCATCAGACTGGCTGGAGAGTAGCTCTAATTACGCTACTGGGCTCTGTCTGAAATGCATCTCTGCCTATTTTTAGGTGAGTCTACAGTAAAATCCTCTTAGAGGAGCTTTGTGCGGCATATACTATAATAATAGTACACATGATAAGGATTACCGAAAAAAAAAAAAAAAAAACTGGTCTGCCCCAGCATAGATATTGTTAAATAAAGCCTATTGCTTGGCTACTTCAGAGCAAGCAGAGATGTTTCGCTCCAGTAGCTTTGTTACCAGTTCACAGAACAGCCACCTTTAGAGGCAGATCTCTGATAAGGCCAGGCAAGATGTCAAAAAACCATGAGGTCTTCTTTTTTTTTTCTTTTTCAGAATTCTGACTCCTTAACCCAAAATGTTCACCAGTCTTCCTACCTGTCACTGTCTGTACACTTGTGCATTTTGTCTGGAGTCCCGTAACTTTTTCTTCCACTTCCCTATAACCTCCTTTTATTCCAGTTTAATAGATTTTAGACTCCTGGATCACTAAAACTGCCAGAGTTTTAAAACTTTAAATTAGTTTCTTTTGTTACGGACAATAGATGTAGTAGTGTAACAGTGAAGAAAGGCAGTATACAATCAGCCATCATGGACAACCCAGAAATCCCCCCCCCCCCCCCCCCCCCCCCCCCCCCACACACACACACACACACACACACTCCCTCAGTGGCTTTTATCCCAGTAATTTAAATGACTGTGTTAGATTGTAGATTGTTTAAAGAGGGGGGATGTGCAGTCGTGTTATGATTGCCATGCTTCATAGGTTTAATCTTGCAGTGTGAAGCAGCAGGTCTTAACCCCGATTTGTGACTGTCTCTCATTTTATGAGCTTTGGATTAAAACATCTGCCATGTGGTGTATTCTACACATAACGAGGTTTGTAATAAGATCAGCCTGCATGACACTGGGATCATAGCTATTTCTCTCTTACAAAGCCTCTTTCCTCTTTTAGCCTTTCATCTGAGCAGACAGATTCTTTTTCTGTATGGATTTGGTGGACTGACAGGAGAAAGGGAGTGAGTCTTTTTTCTTCCTGTCTACTCAGTGTTCCTCTTTCTTAGTGTCAAGCTTAACCATTTTGTCATTGCCATGTTAGAAAAGCTGAATAGAAACTATTTTTTTAACCCATTTCCAGCTTTATAACTGTTTCAGTTCTAACTGTTGTGTGTGTCTCTTTATTGGACTTATTTTACTATGTTTCTTGACTTGTGCATATCAGTTGAGCAGCTAACAATTATTTTCACCAGCATCAATTTATCAGCTGGGGTTTTTTATATATAATTTATATATAATGTGGGATGTTCATAACAGATAAGGCAAATCTCAAACTGTCAAATCATCTGACTGACAAACTAAAGATAATAATTATTAATTTAATTTAACGATGAAAAACAGAGGTTAACAGCAAAATCACACATTTAAGGTGCTAAAATATCTAATCACTTTGAATCTTTTTCATCGGTGAAAGGTTTGCTATGCACTGACTTAAACAAGAAATCATTTTAGCAGGCAAACAGTTTTCAAAGGTGCCTTATGAATATGTGCTCCATGTACATCACTGAGGTGAGAGCTGTGCACTGCATTGTCAAAAAAAGTTGTTTTTGTTTGTTTGTTTTGTTTGTGTGTTGACTACAGTCATGATGGATCAATTAGAAGTGTCATTTTTGGGATTCAAGTCCGTTTTTCCCTTCTCTATTGCATTTGAAGATTGTAGGACTGCTGCTTTTGCTGCATGTGTGCTGCTGATATATTGCTTTCACTGCATGGCCAGTGTCAACTTTTTATTTATTTATTTTATTTATGTGTGCACAAAATTGCATTTAACAACATATAAAAACAGATATAACAATGATGCCACACACATTTGTCCACTAGCTGCATTGTGATTAGAGCTGACAGTTTGACAGCAGGCCTCCTGCTGAGATTTTATGAAACTGAAAAGCAGAATCAAAACCTGCTCCAATGGCTTTATGCAGCATGAACAGGTTGTGTGTGCATTTTAATGTTTTTGTGTTGTAACTCACTGGGGATTTTTCTTATGGTATACACCAATAAAGTATGGACAAAATTTCTACCACACTGTGCTGTCATATCTTTGTGGCTCTTTTAGATAATGTCCCAGTCACACAGACTAGGAGACTGGTCAGCAACCCTCAAACCAGCCCTAGCCACCCCCCAGTCAGTAGGGGAAAATGTGTATTTCCAGACTGATTGGTGAGTAGTTGCTTCCACCCAAATTATGGGCATCTGTTTTAAGTTTAGCTTTGTGACAATTTCACCTGGTGACAGCCAGCAAACATTCACTAACTGATCAGGGAATACATATTTTTCTCTAGTAACTGGAGGTTGCCACTCTCAAGGTCCGTGTGACTGAAGCCTAAGTAAGTCCATTTCAACCCTCTAAAATGTGGTGAATGTGCAGACATGTTTTGCTGATTTGTTTCTTTATGTTAATTCCAAATAAAAAGTTGGAGTTCGTGACCTTTTGCTGTGTGATGCGAAAGCATAAATTCCTGTTGCTACAGTACCTCACTTAAAAACTCACAGTTCAAGTTGAGACACTTGAACACTGTGCTTGTGAAGGCAAGTTGCTGGGCCACACACGATGAGGCCACGTAGTCCGCTGGATACCACATGGTAATTTTCTGGGCTAATGTTTCTCCTTTTTGATGGTGAAGAGGAAAGGGAAAATTACAAGAGTGATGATCCCTTAGCAAAGAGGAAAAGTCCTTTTGAATGCAAAAATGACAGCAGATTTGTTAGGACAGGAGATCAGTGTGTCTAAAAGTGAAAATAGCAAGTGGATCCTTTTCATTTCAGCGTGAGATCAAAAACTGTAAATATTTGTAGGTCTAAGGTATTTCTGTCACATTGTCTACCAGTTAAACTGTTTGTTGTTCAGTGTTGAAATGAACACGAAGCTGAAACAGTGGTTATAAAAAGAGAGAAGCAAAGACTGAAAAAGAGAGAGGTGTAATTGTTCCACAGGATTATATCCACATTCCACCACTACTGTGTGGTGGTGGTGACATCCACCATATTGATTAGTGTATTTAACACCAACACACACACACATCCATGCTGGGATAGAACAATGTGATCCCATAGTCACTGTCTCAATTTCAGACCTGACATGCTTCAGCTCTCCCTACTCTTCTTTACTACATTTATTCTTTCTTTCTTCTATTAATGTGATTCTTTGTGCCCTTTTCACTTTCTATATCCTTTATTTCCTTCTACGTGTCATTTATGCTTTGTCCTATTTCTATAGCAGGTTTCAAGATGACATGAGACACTTTGTCTCATACCTGTAGCAACCTGTCAATCACAACCCACCCTAAAGCATTCCCTGTTTTAGCCTCCTTTTTGACCATAAAGGGTGCCATAATTCACCAAATGAATGCCATGCTTCATTCAATAAAACTTGAAACTTGCGACTAAGACCATAAACTCATCAGGAAAGTGTTCACTGACATCACAAGACAAGGATCTGAGGGGTGTTTTTCCCCTTCACTGGAGTCACACCCTGCTGGCTATAAGACAGAATGCAGGTTTTGGCTTCATTTTTCATACCTGGAATATACCCATCTTTAACATAGAGGTATACACTGATTTCCATTGATCATTACAAATGTTTTAATTACAATGACAGTAATGACACAGCAGTAACTATCAGTAAATATTATTTTTAAATCTAACAAAATCAATCTTCAAAATAATGAGGATAAAGTAAACATCTATTTATGAAATCATTTTATTGATGTTTCAATCCTCATAATGATTCAGAGTCTATATATTACTTAGTTTATTGGGATGTTACATATATATACATTTTATAGCTAATACTTTAATACACACAAAAAATAATGTTAGAACACGTGCACGATAAATGTTTAATATGGATATTGATTATCCTAGAGTAATTGTGCAGCTGTACTCATGTCCTCAAGCTCTTATGATTGGTGACATATTTGTCCTCGCTCGCTTGTCACACCAGATTTGTTTTAAGAGGCCAGAAGAGTCAAAAGAAAAAAGATTATTTTCACAGGACTTGTTCACAATTAGGTTTTTAACTTACCCGCATTACTCTCTGGTCATTACGGTGTGATTGGGATTGACTTAATTTGCATCCTTTCCCAGAAGTAAACATGTTTTTAATTTTAATTATGTCCTGTTAAAATCCATATGACTTCATAATTAATCTAACAATAATTTCTTCTAATTAAAAAAATAACAGTATAATTGTAAAACATGCTTTATGTACATAATACAGAGTACACTGGGCAATGGTGGTTTCTTTCTTGGCTATAATGAAAACTATTAATTAGCAAGTTACTTAGTTTGTATTAATGAATGCAATACATAATTGTGTGTTGATTCAATAAAATAGCTTCAGTTTACTGACCTTTTTCTGAGGATTTTAACTATATATGTATATTCAGTTTTGTATATTCATTAAGTACTCATAAAATTACTCTTTTTTTTAATCACTTAACTTTGCACAACTACTCGGTTGTGTTTCACTGATGCAAAGGAACTTTCCAATGACAAAAAAAGACTTTGAAGATTAATTTTTTTTTCGTTTAGAATTAAGTCAATATTTTAGCCCTGCAGTAGAATTATGGTGCTAATAATAATCATTTAAAAAAACATCAATTTGTAATGTTTGTTACTTTGTTTGGACCCATTTTTAATTGGTCGTTTTGGTGGTTATTTGTCTGAGTCTGAGCCCACTTTTGAGGTTGGGTGCATTGCAGATAAGCTGAAAGGGAATGATAAAAAAAATAATAGTAATCCAAAATAAATAAATAAATCTTTACTCAAACCACAAAACAAACAAATAGTCAAAAGTGTTATGATGTGTTGTATTTTCCTATTTTTGGTTAAAAGTCCAACACATTTTTACCTTCTAAAAACCATTGCAGTAGTCCAAGCATGATGAGGACAGGCATGCATCTTTAAAACATGCATGATTCTTGAAGAAGAAGAAGAAGAAAGAAGAGCTTTATTTGTCACATACATTTACATGCAGTGAAATTCATTCTCTGCATTTAACCCATCACACACATGGAGTATGTAGTACACACAGCACAGCATGGAGCAAGGGGGCAGCCAAAGGGCGCCTGGGGAGCAACCTGGGGGGGTGGGCTTGCTCAGGGACCCACAGTGATGCCAGCCCGAGGATTTGAACCAGGGTCCTCTCAGTGACGAACACTCTTCTTCTCCCCTAGGCCACCACTCCAGTGATGTGTATTTCTGTTTTGGAAATAACAGACAAAAAACATCACAGTTCAGATTCTTTTTTTTTTTTTTTACAATAGTGGCACCTTTTAAAGTTTCTAAGTTGCTGGGATCACAGCTACAGGACTGGATTTTGTCCCTCTTGAAAACAAGATTGGAGGATTTGTCTGTACAAGGCAGTGAAGATCACACCATTGGTAATATTATTAATATTATTATATCTGATCTTCACGTATTTGGTGAACAGCATGCAGTGTTATATGCGATATGTAATATGAGTAAGTGGGGGGTTAGTCACCTGACTCAACATATTGACTCAACTGTCACTGAGACATACAGACCTCTCATGCATTTGTTATGCAGATGTCGGGACCTTTGCTCACAGTGTGACTGCCTCTTGCTTCTCTGCCTCCCTGGTTTGGTGAACCTTCCTCCTGTATTAATGACATGTTGATAAAGAGCTCTCCCATTACACCCACACCCATCTTTAACCTTGATGCTGATCTGTGTTTGTGTGTGTCTGCCCTCTGTCATCGCTCTTCTATTATTTACCACGCGTCTCTGTCTGGGAAGGGCTTGTGTGTGAGGCCAGCAATCGCCTCTAGGTAAACAACCACTGCGAGTGACACAAATGACCCTCAGACGTACACACAAACGCACACACATACCTTACTAACCTCATCCCTTCTCTGACCACATCTCATTTCCGATCGATATGTTTTAAGCGAGGCCTCATCCGCCTAAAACAAACTTTGCTTGCATGGCTGCTGTGTGTGTGTTTGTTTAATTTTTATGGGGGATGCAGGTGTCATTTTCCAGGTCAGTCTATAATGCCCTTTAGGTTGTCTTCAGGTGACAGTGAGAGAGCTCCATCATCTCTATCTCTGACACCTCAGTGTGCCTGGATGTCTCTTTCCGTATCCAGATTAGCTGCTCCGGGGTTGAGTATGGATTTGTTTGCAAACATGCAGACAGGTCTTTATATATCATGATATGGGAAACTTAGTTTAAAGCTACACATATGAATAGATCCTTTGGTAGTGCCACAAAAATCACCTATATACCTCTAACTGATTGCTCTCCCAATAGTAAGACAAAGAGTAGCTCTGAAATTGAACTGACCATTTTTACTTGTTGCCCTTTATGCAGTGCACCTGCCTTATTTCCTTCTTCTCTTCTTCAAAACTCTTTTTCCAATGATGCTGTCACAGGTTTACAAGGCAGGGAAAATACACACATATACATTTAAATTTAAAGGAACACAAATGTGCTCAGTTACTACAGAATGAATGACAAACAAATCAGGAAAAAACTTTTAGTTAATGAGTCATTCATCAGTACTTCCCTCATTACCCCCTGATCCAAGACTTTATTCTTGATAATGATTTTCCTTTACCGTAGAACAGTCTGGGAGATACTAAATTAGCGACTCATTAAGTAATGAGTAATTCATAATTAGCTGTAACATGATTATCTCCTCATTTTCTTCATGAGTTATTCTTGATTAACTCTAAACCAAACACTGAGCAGCCACTATTCATTCATTACTGATTACTCCAACATTACTCACTCTTTTTGTTTCACCTTAAAGAAAATGAATCATATTTAGTAGTTTCTCAGTTCTATCTATCTATCTTGTGCTTTTCTGCTTGTTTTACTAAGGAATACCAAAGGAAAAGGAGATGTAAAGCATCTATTACACACTGATGTTTGTATTTCACCATAAGCCTTAATTTGTCCTCCTGCAACAGGAAAAGACTAAACAAGTATTTATTTACTAGGATTATGGGAGAGGGGTCTTATTCCAGTCAGTCGTATTTCATTTTGCATCAGAGAGGACTGCCTGGGTATTTCCATAGTAGACAAACAATAGCGAAACCTAAAAATATGATATTCTCTTTGAATCTCACTGAAAGGGCAGGAGGGAAGTCTTCAATACAGTTACTAATGCTAATCTGCATTTATTGTTTTTCCCTTCATATCCTAATTGAATTGAGTGTTTTTTTTTATCTGCCTTCTTGTCTCCAGTGTTTTTCAGGCACAAAGCATACCACCTGAAGTTAGCTTTAGTGTAGCACTTCTGCCACGGAGCTTTATGCCAATTCTATTTACAAAGACAGCATTAATTAAGCAGTAACTCTTAATATCTGAAATATATTTGATATAAAGATTCACACACCAGCCTGGGAAGACAGCCAGCAGACTCTGGACTACTGCAAAAAGAGACTGAGTGAGTTATTGTTACTGTGGACAGTTTGTATATGCACCACCCAATGTGCTATTATGCATAGAGTATGTTGTTTAGTTTATATAGTGTGTGTCAAAACGTGTACACGAAGACAAGAGTGGAATTGTTAGCTGTCTAAAACAAAACCAAAGGTAGAACAGACAACTATTAAAGGTACAGTCATCAATATTTTTTTTAGGTTTTTTTAATTGGAAAAAAGAGGACATTGTACTCACAAATATATATAGATCAGTGTGTAACTACATCTTCCAACAAACAAATTTATCGATTGCATCAGCTTATTGGATGCAGTCTATTTGAAATACATAGGAGCAGGCGCCGGTTTGTGAAAGCTGCTTGTTCCCCCACCATATCTGAATACAGTGGCTGGGAAAAACATCTCCCTTCCAGCTAACCAATTATATACTTACTACGCCAAAGGTGAAGAGAAGTGAACTCGTAGGCGTTTGTGTGCTCTGGAGGGACATTTAAATTCATCCCTGCACCTTCAGACTCAAGATATGAAGAAACATACGTATGTATTATCGTTGGAGGAGGTCTCCCTTCACCCAAGAAGCAAAAAATGCAAAGTAAAGAGACAACACCACGGGCATTTTAATAAAATGTCACCCTCTTCCTCCTCATTTCAAGCCTGAACTGAAGTCAGGGCTTTAAAACATGGAAATGTGCATAAACATGCTTATTCATTGCTGATATTGTCGCAGTTACGTATTTTCAGCAGATTCTTCAGACATGCGACCCTTCCCCCTCTGGACAGCTGATGACTAAAAAACAACTGCTAAGCTAACATTTTACCTCTGATAAACTCTGTTTAACTCTGATAAACAGTTTGATTACATTTTCACATCATGTAAAAGTTTATTCACTAACCAGAGTCCAATGTTTGATCCACTTTAAAGACAATTTCACTAACGCTGGCTAATAGCAACTAACGTAGGTTAAACAGCAGTGCTCACTGACAGAAAAGCTCAAGATATCCTCAGTAACTCATCTCAGTATCACTGTCATTGGTCAGAAGTGAGCTTTACTGACTCACTGACTTGTATCACACTCCTTTCACAAAGTTTTACATCCTACTCCAGGTTAAATAAAGATGGACCTGCTTTGCTATCTGCTTTGCTGGACGAAACATGCTGGATGGTCGCGGTTGTAATGTTTTTGATCTCTCTTGGCTGACTAAAACATGTTTGTCCCATAGCAGCCACCATAGTTAGGATTATGCACTTGAATTATGAGGGGTAAGAAAACTGAATTCAGTTGACTGCAGTCTGCAATCTACTGATATCTAGTGGTGAAAATTAACACATTGTAACTTTAAACATTTGATTTTTGAAGGTTCAAAAATCAGAAGCACATGGCCATTAACAAACTTACCAAGATGAGTTCCTTATCAACACTGAAAATTCTGATTAAAAAAAAAACAAGATTAACCTTTTCCTAGAACTAACAGTGAGTCTGGGCGTTCCCCACAAACTGTATAGCTTTAAGCTGGAATCAGGTTCCGCAATTATAAGGTAGCATTCTTTCAATAGGCTTTTACCCTTGAGAAAATGCCAGAGGGGAGAAGAGAGTATATAAGCCAGGGTGATTTGAAAGGAAGGTGCGGGCTCGAATGTGACTTGGTTTCAGTGTTTAATTGAGAGGTCCAGGATAATGGTTGTGGGGGGAACGGCTGGTCAAAGTTCCTCAGGTGGGAAACAACTGTGGAGGGTAGACAGGCAGATGAGTTACACAGGTGAGTATTGAACAGCCCCTTCCAGACAGTGGTGGACCAGCAGTGAGGTGATGGGTATGTTTTTCACTGGGAGTGAACATGCTTCAGAGAACCCAGAGAGCCTTCTGGAGAACAGAGAGCCAGGAGCGTTAACACAGGAAATCACAGGGTACATTTGGGAGCCTAATTAACACAATCATTGACAACACTTTTGTGAAGAGTGAACGCTGGAGCTGGCCCTTGGCCGTCTCATGAGTAGATGAGCTACAAGTGTGTAGGCTGAAGTGCAGGAACTGGAAACTCCCTCCGTAAAACGAGGACATTACATGTAAGCTTGAAATTTTCAGTCTGTGAATTGTCGCTTAGTAGTCATGACCCTTCAAAATAATTTCTCTTCTTCCTTTCCTTTTTTATTTCTTACATCTTTCTCCATCTCTGAGTGACATTCTCTCATTCTTTTCTTTTCCTGGAAAATACAGTAGCTGTACCTTTAGCTAGCAGACAAACTGTGCAACAAACTGCACAGAAACAGTTCATATTTGGAGATATTTGTTGAGAAACATTGCACTTTAAATTACCTGCCACTTTAAGATGTTACTTCCTTTATGCTCGCCCAATGTTCCCACTATTAAGGTCCAAATAAGTTTGATGTCTGGAAAGCACACTCTCCTCAAATAAGAGTTTCAAATTTTGTTTACTCTTGCATGCAGCTTACGTATCTTAGCTCAATGGATCACTAAAGACAAATTATTTCTTAAAATAAAAGCTTTTGCTTTAATTTTTATGCAGTTTTTTTTAGACAGTTTAATTGTTTATACAGTGGTTATTTAGCAAAGTCTCATATTGTTGGCATGTTATACATACTTTAAGCAGATTTATAACCCAACTGAACTTAAAAATAGGTCTCATAAAATGTCATCAGAGAGTTTTATGCCCAGTAACTATATGAATGTCCTGACTGATTAACATTATTTTCAGAAAGGAAGATTTGAATAAGGGATTTAAAAAACCCTTATTCTCTACCTTGTTTCTTCATCACTGATGGTAATAAGTTAAATTTAAGGTTAAATTAATCATTATTTCTCTGTTACAAGCTATTATTCAGCAGTTAAACATGTTGTATTTTTTTAAATAAAACTTTACTGTTTAAGGCAGTATGAAAGGTTGATTAACATGTGATTGAGAAAGTTGGTATCAGTGAAGGTAGGGATTGTCTAAGCCAATGTACTTAAAAAAACACTGTTGGTGAAAATATCAACCTATACATTCAGGTCATTGCATCTCTTGTAGTCACTTAATAACATCAGACAGAGTAAGACTTTTTCTATTGCACTTTTATTCATCAGGCAATTGCAACAGCAAGCTTTTTAATTTTTTTTTTTTTTTTTTACATTTTTAAAAACCAGTACGAGCGATCTAAATAACACTATAGTCACAGCACTAACATATTTTTAGCCATAACAGAAAAAAGGCTGCTGATCTTCTCTGTGATCTTCTGGTTTATATCTGTTGATTGCATTGCAAAGCAGGAGTGGCCATTGGATCCTCCACTGAACTGCGCCTTGACATGGCATAGTTCTATGACATCTCATCATCAAGTTGAGCACCGGCTGCCGAAATTAGGCTGCCGATACCTTGCATCCAGTTAGGTGCGTGACTAGGCAGAAGAGATCAAGTTTTGAATATTTGAAAACTTACCAGATGTATTAAATCATACTGATTGCAAATTCTGAAAAAGTATCACCAACAGTAACTTCTAGAGAGAAGTCCTTACACAACCACGCCCTTGACCAGGCTCTTCAATCGTCTTTGGTGTTTGCTTCCTAAAAGAGTTGTTAAAAGTGAAAGAATTGTCAGCAAATGAGAATGAGTGCAAATATACTGCTCAGAAAAATTAAAAGAAAAGAGTTGTTCTCATTGTTGTCCCGCCTCTGCACCTGTTTTCAATTTTTCAATAACACCAAAGCACCTTGATCCAAAATGCTTGTGGAGTGGTGGCCTACGGGAGAAGAAGAGGGTTCAACACTGAGAGGACCCTGGTTCAAATCCTTGGGCTGGTATCACTGTGGGTCCCTGAGCAAGGCCCTTACCCCTCCAGGTTGCTGCCCGGGTGCCCTCTGGCTGCCCCCTGCTCCACATTGTGCTGTGTGTGCTACATACTCCATGTGTGATGGGTTAAATGCAGAGACTGAATTTCACTGCATGTATATGTATCTGACAAATAAAGATCTTTCTCTTTTGCTGCAGCAAGAATACTGACAGGGACTAGAAAGAGAGATTATTTCAACCATATTGGCTTCCTGTTAAATCTTGAATAGAATTTAAAATCCTTCTCCTCAAATAAAAGGTCTTGAATAATCAGGGCCCCATCTTATCTTAAAGATCTCATAGTACCGTATCACCCCAATAAAGCACTTCGCTCGGTTGTCTGATTACTGGGGTTTTCTCTCTATCACTGTAGGGTCTTAACCCTACAATTAAAACTGCCTTGAGGTCACTGTTGTTGTGATTTGGCATTAGAGAAATAAAATGGAATTGAACCAAACTGCCTCTTTTTTGTTTGTTAGGTTTTTTTTTTTTTTTATTTTCTTGAACTTATAAAGTTTAAGAAAATATGCCACAAAAGACTTTACTGTATGTTTCCAAAATTAGTTTTTTCCATAACCTTAATGATGACCTTAATAACTGCAATTTGAGTTTTTGCTTTAATTTACCTCTAAAATTTCTTCGAAAGTTTGAAAAACCTGTGCGAAATCCCGGCTCCACAGGTTCAGCCATGAAGAGGACCAGCGTCAACACAAGAAAGATCACAACACACTTCATTCTGAAACACAAAAACATATCACAGTACTCATATCAACACTGAAATCAATTGATTAATGAAACCATTCATTAAACCAATATAATGCAAACATCCAGTACCAATTTTTACTGTAAAGATTTGGTATTCATAAGTAAAAGTGATATTCTGTTACTTACTTTAGATTAAGCGTCAGAGATGGCAAATCTATTGTTAAGGAAAGCAAAGTGAGCAGACTGAGAGCTGCATGTGATGTGGAGCTCTCAGCGGATCTGGCTGTTTTTAATGGCAGGAATGAGTGGTGGAAGATTATTATCAGTCCCAATTTATTGTGTTGTAATTTTGTAGTCTGGAATGTATTTTGCAACAGCAGATAATATGTTGATCTAATGAGAACTTCTCCTGTCACTTCTCTAAATTCAAAGTTTGCAGAATGTCTCGTCTGTGAGAAAGTGGTTTTGCTAACCTAGGTGTCAAATGGCCATGTGAAACTAGTGTGTGCAGCAGAGAAAAGAGAGCACTGTGGACATATTAGTGCATTTGAAAATGTAATTTAAAATGTTTATATTCTTCAAAGGCAAACTGAAATATATCAAGCCCTTTTTGTTTTAATTTTGACGATTATGACATGTAGCTCATGAAAATTCAAAGTCCCGCATCTGAAATTTTAAAAAATATTTGAGTCTGAGTAAACTACTATTCAAACAGTATAAATCACAGTCAAACACACACAAACAACAAATTGGTTTGCTGCCTTAGAGCACTCATGTACTATAAGATATTTACATCTCCTTTCATAAAGTCCTTTTTAAGCTCTTGAAACACACACACATATATACACACATCATCATTTACATCATCATTTACATACACACATACACACACACTATGTACCAAGACACATCACATGTCTGACCCTTAGCTGACCCTTGATTCACTTCAATTCAATTTCAATTAAACGTTATTTTTATAGCACCAAACCACAAGAAAATGTTCTCTCAAGGTGTTTTATATTGTAAAGTACAAACACTACAATAACTAGAAAAAGCATTTCCTGAAGAAAATGCAATCTTTCAGCTGCAAGCTGAAAGATTGCAGCTGAAATGCTAAGAAATGCTTCAAAGAGCTGAAACTTTATTTGCTGAATGAGCTTCAACAGCTGAACTGCTGAACAGCTGAACTGCTGAATAGCTGAACAGCTGAACTGCTGAACAGCTGAAAGGCTTGGCTTTATTTTAAAGCCTAAATGGTGTCTCTAGCTGAAATGCCAGGAAATGCTCCAAAGAGCTCAAATCTGGCTGAAAGAGTTTAAGCTGGTGAATGAATGTTCAATGGAAAATTTTTAAAGTTTAGAGTAAAGTGGGGCTTGAACCTGCTCTGTCTGCTTCTTGTGCATTTATGGTCCCCTTTTCTACCACTGAGCCAACAGTAGTGTCACACAAGCAGTGAGGTTTGCAAGCATACATATTGGAGAGCTCTGCCAACCTGAATGCTTGTAAATGCGCCAACTGAAAACACCTGTCAGGTGCACTGCTTAGCTGCTGAGATGCATGCACTCTGTCAAATTTGCCTCGGCGCACCTGTCAAATAACTGCTTCTAAGTCAAAAGCCGTAGCTCCTATCAAAATCATTTTTTTGTCACAAAGACCTGCTCTAAACACTGGTGTAATTTTTATTTTCCTGGGCTCAAAAGTGTGGCCGTGGGAGCAGTTTAAAAAAGGTGCTCATTTCTGCTTTGGAGAAAATCAGCTCTCTGAAATTACTATGGAGGTTAATGAAGGAGTTGGAAGGTACTCCCTCTGTTTGAATGCTTACAGTTTAAAAAGTGTACATTTGACAGGGTTTAGAAAGTAGAGAAGCAGCTCTACATTTTGAGCATAAAATTATGGCTGTAGCGCAAAGAGTGTGGACACACTGGCAGTTTAAAAACAAATTTTCCACCTGAAAGTTTGGAAGTCTCCCACTCTACTAATCAGGCTCCCACTCTAGCAAACGCAATACACAACCATTATAAACTCTGAAACGGCTTAAACCGTAAAGATTTTGGAACACCAAGTAATAGCTGAATAACTGAAAGGCTTGGCTTCATTTTAAAGCTTAAATGGTTTTTCTAGCTTAAAGTATGCTGAAGTTATTAGCTTTTAAAGCCCGAAAGGATGTGAAAAGGATTTGAAACTTCCCCATTCATTTTGAATGGCAAAAATGAAGATTATAAAAAGTTCAATATCTTAAAAAGTATAAAGGTTACAAAAAAGAAAAGTAATAGTATAAATTTCCAGAACAGGCTGAATGTTTTGATACCAGAACGGTGTCTGTAGCCCAAACGCTGCTTGAGTTTTTAGCGACCGAAGGTTTTTGGAGTACAAGAACAATACTGTGAATGCTTTGCAGCATTCACAGTAATTACAGAGAAAATCCAACAGTCAAAACATTCCCCTATGAGCAAGTACTTGGCGACAGTGGGAAGGAAAAACTCCCTAATTTTTTTTGCAAATGTTGTATGAAAAAAGAAAAGTTGAAACTAAAGAGGCAATAGATAGAAATGGAAAAATGTTATGGGTTATGGGTGCCTTGGGGTTCCGGAGGGGGGCCGGATGTTCTGGCATGGACGGTTGACTGCTCCCCTTGGGGTTGTGGTTCAGGGTGGCTTTGGCCTCTTGTTTGTGTCTGAGTGTGTGTGTGTGTGTGTGGGGGGGGGGGGGGGGGGGGGTCGCGCACCTCGCGGGGGCCTGGGGTCTTGCCGCCGGCCTGTGCAGGGGGCTGGCCTCTGGGGGAGGGCTGGCTTCCCGTTGCCTCGGGTTCTCTGGGGTCCTTGCCCCTTGGCTGGAGGGGATTCATCTGGGACCTCCCTCTCCTGTCTGCCGTGGTGGGTATCCAGTTGGCGTTGGAGTGTGTGGCCATGGGTCTTCTGTGTTCTTGGGTGTCCTGGATGTTTCGCGATCCATCTTAGGCTTCTGGTGGGTGGAGCTGCAGCTTTCCACCTTCTAAGTACATTTCATGGCCAGTGTTGCCAACTTAGCAACTTTGTCGCTAGATTTAGCAGTTTTTCAGACCCCCCTGCCGAGTTTTTTTTCCAAAAAGCGACTAGCGACAAATTTGGCGAGTTTTCACGGTGAAGTCGGTGACTTTTGGAGAGCTTTTTGTTAACCGGAAATCCTCCGCTATCGCTGTGTTTTGCGTACATACAGCCTTCGTACTGCATTCGTTCAGACGCTTTTGCATCGCCTGCACCCCCCAGAGTACCTGGCTGTTGGTATGTACTGTGAGTCACGTGACTTTAATAGCGGAAGTGGGTCTGTTCGTGTCCTCCTGATGCAGCCGGTGGATACGACGCGGCATTGAGCGGGTGGGCTCGTTGCTGTGATACGCCAGCGTATGGATTTGTGAGCTTATGGCAGGCTGTTTTAACATAATATCCAATTCACCACACTTACATTCCAGATATCTGAAATTGAATTATGACTAGACGTATTAGTAAATTCAGATATCTCTAATTATGTTTTGACTAGACAAAATACCTATTTGAGATATCTCTAATTACATTCTGACTGGTCGAAATGACGTCAGATTTACCATTGATTTGTGTGGCGGCTTCAATTCAAGATATCTTCAATGAATTACTGACTATCTGAAACTCACATTTCAGATATCTACAATTAAATTATGACTAGTCATAAAGTTTATTCAAGATATCTTGTTTTTTATTCTGACTAGTCATAATTCTAATTAAAGATATCTTAAATGACACCATATTTCAAGATATCTTAAATGTATTTTTAGATAGGTGATAAATAGCTTTGACTAGTGCAAATTAAATTATAGATATCTTTAAAGCAAATAATGACTAGGCAAAACTAAATTAGAGATATCTAGAACTGTAATTTTGACTAGTCAAAATGCCTTTTAAGATATCTCAAAATGAATTACAGATATCTTGAATTAGACGGCTTTTCTATTTAAGATATCTTAAATTAACATTCTGACTAGTCAGAATGACGTTTGAGATATCTTGAATTACGGAGCATTTTGGCAGAATGTTTATAAGGCATTTTGTTAAAACGGCCTGCAATAAAATCAGAGATTCTGTGCATATTTCTGAAGCAGTCTTTAAGTACACGATTCTCGCGCTCTCCGCATATCCCATACTGAGGAGCTCTTTCTATATTGTTGCATTTTATTACAATTTTGTCCACAACGGCCAGCTATTGGTTTGTGTAGCCATGCTTTGTTTTTTTCCTTATAAATTTATTTTTTCAGATATTGTTTGTTCTTTTTTGTATGCTGTGTTGCTTAAATGCACACATGCACACACACGTATATAATTCCTAAAGATGTATACTGATTTAACAAACACAAGTGCCTTCAGAAATAAACAGATATGCATTACTAAAGTAATTGCATAATAAAATAATCACACTTTTTTTTTCTACCAAAGATAATTTACCATTAAGGAGAAACTATGAACTTATTAATTTAAATAATACCACAGACAGAGTTTTCCTTTTTGCATTGCAGGTTTATTTATGTGGACAGTTTGCAAAATCAAGCCATTTATAACAGTTTTGAAAATGAAATGGAGCTGTGCCAAAATTCACATCTGAATGCTTCATACAAATTCTGGACTTGGACTATGCTGCTTTTTTTCATCTTTTTGCAAACTCCTTTGTGCCCTCAGATTCAAGTTCGATAAGGCGGCGGATTCTCACCACTCTGTGCTTGCTGGTTTTTGAGCCTAGTTAGAGGAGAAAACAAAATTAGAGCAGAAACAATAGCTCAATAAATCAGCAGGAGTTAATCAGAAGAATGTTCATCTACAGGAAATTGTTATAATTTCAAGCTAAAATTCAGAAAGCCATTGATTTTTGCTGTTTCAGATTATCTGAAATTTGAAATCAATGGGACAAAACCTGATTCATTTCAATATGGCTACGTTCACACTGCAGCCTGAAGTGACCCAATTCCAATTTTTTGTGAAATCCGATTTTTTTGGCGTGGTCGTTCACATTTCCAAATATATGCGACTTGGATGTGATCTGTGTGTGAACAGCAGACGAACCTGAAAGTGTCCCGCATGCGCAGTAGAGGATGCGATAACGCCACATGTAGCGAGCACGCTCAATGTTTCCGGAAGTCACACGTTTTCCTTCCCGCGTCCGCGTATCGGGACGCAGAATTGTGACGTTTGTCGAGTATCAATGACGTGCCGGTCGGATGAATGTGACCTGGCCGTACACACTCAAGTCGCATTTGAAAAGATCGGATATGTATCGGATTTAGGACCACATATCCAAGTGGCCTGGGTCGCATTTGAAAAAAATCAGATCTGTTTTGTTTAGACTGGCATGAAAAGATCGGATACAGGTCGCATGAAGGTGAAAAAATTGGATTAGGGTCACTTCAGGCTGCAGTGTGAACGTAGCCTATGACTCTGAATCTGGGGGGGAGGAAAAAAATCACTAAGGCTACGTTTACACTGCAGCCTGAAGTGACCCAAATCTGATCAAATTTTTTTTTTTTTTGC
Source organism: Archocentrus centrarchus (assembly GCF_007364275.1). Lineage (NCBI taxonomy): Eukaryota > Metazoa > Chordata > Actinopteri > Cichliformes > Cichlidae > Archocentrus > Archocentrus centrarchus. The sequence continues at coordinate 7,194,375 of NC_044369.1, read as the reverse complement.
CATTATGCGACCTGTATCTGATCTTTTCATGACACTTTGAACAACACACATCCGATTTTTTTTTCAAATGCAACCCAGGCCACTTGGATATGTGGTCCTAAATCTGATACGTATCTGATCTTTTCAAGTGCGGCCTGTGTCTGTACGGCTAGGTCGCATTCATCCGACCTGCACGTCATTGAAACTCGACAAATGTCACTATTCTGCGTCCTGCTACACGGAAGTGGGAAGAAAAACAAACTTACTTCCGCAAACACTGAGCATGCTCACTACGTGTGTCGTTATTGCATCCTCTACTGTGCATATGGAACACTTGTAGTTTCGTTTGCAGTTCACACACAGATCACATACAAGTCGCATATATTTGGAAATGTGGACGACTACGCAAAAATTCAGAAAAAATTGAAATTGGTCACTTCAGGCTGCAGAATGAACATAGCCTAAATGCCCTGAAAATCCAAATAGTCACATACCTAATGAAGGTAGATTGTTTTTGTTTTTTAATACCTGTTTGGCACCATTTATTTTGTTTTTAATATGTCTTTTATGGACTTTATTTTTCACACATCAGTCAGAATTGCTTACCTCTCAGCAGCTCGGTGCTCTAATAAAACAAACATGAAAAAGATTTAAAAAAAAAAACAACAACAATTAGTATGTTCATATTTGAGCATGTTTTTTCCCCTTGATTTATAATTATTGAATAAATGTTAGTTACACAGTGTAGCTACTATAAAATAATGACAGTATCACCATGTGTGAAACCCACACTGGCTGCCCATATGCCTCAGTTTTACTATGTAATTCCACTGGGTACAGAATGGTCCAAGATCAACAACAAACAATACACATCAATTATCAATTGTGGGGGGAAAAAGCAGGTAGAAGATAGTGCTTTCATTTTCCAAGTAGTTACTATAATCTTTGCCCATGTTACTGAAATGGAGAACAGAGTTATAACCAGAGTAACAAGAATAAAATTTAAAAAAGAGTAAAGTGATGAAAACCAAAAGTAAAACAGGATGAGACTGATGGGAGGTGATCCGGGACTTTCAGTTGGGAAACAAAATGGTAACAAACGGTAACAAAATGTTACTACTCATTAATGTAAAAATTAAATAAAATTCTACACAACTTTCTGGTTTTGTTTTTGTAAGAGCTTGTTAGTGATATGCTAAGGTGGCCTGTCATTTTTGTCAGTTTTTTTGGAGTCATCACTGGATCCATAATAACTTGTGATTTACCTTTCCATGCAGTTTTGGCACCTCTAATTGCCGCCTTGAAACCTCCCCAAAATTTTTTAATGTGCTTGAAAAAGCACTCTCCTGGTTCAGCCATGAGGACGACCAGGGACAACACAAGAAAGACCATAACAAGCTTCATCCTAAAAAATAAAATAATGTCAGGATTTCAAACATTGTAATTAAAAAAACATTACCCAATACTTTCACTCATACCTTGTTCCTTTGCATATTTTACATTTGTTAATAATTCTTACTCATGCTATAATATATCTTGAGGATTTTGCATTAAATAAAGATGAAATTCTCTTTACCTTGCACCAGACAGTCTGACCTTTCACCAGAATGCTGTCAAACAAAGTTCTAACCCTGATGTGAACTTCTCTTTTAAAATATGTCTCTCTTTTAGTGGGTGGGGCTAAAGTCTGCTTCTCAACAAAAACGTGGAACTGCACCCAGCACTACTGTAAAACTACTCTGTAAAATTCCCAGTTGTTAATACTGAGGGCTGCTATTTAAATTGTGACTAAAGTAAATGATAGTAGCATCTGTTTCACAGCTTGGCCTTAAAAGAAGTCCTAATTACACTTTGCTCTGACACGCAAAAATAAAGAGGAAATGTGTAGCTGGTCATCTTGTCAGATGTCAAGCCACAGTGCTTTAACAGCAACACACACGCTGATGCAGATGAACCATTTGCTGCAAAATCCCACAGTGATTTAGAGACTGAGGCGGTAAAGACTTGATCACACTTCCTATCTAGTGTTAATTTACTTTTGTCAGAAATGTGGGAGAAAAGGGTACAGATAATTAAAATGGCTTTGACATCTTGACATACATTTGTGGAAAATGTTAAAAATAGATTTTACTAGCTCATCTCCCACTGCAACTTTGAGCTTTGGTACTTTGCCATGTGGATTTCTTTTGATTTTGTTTGTGAAAATAATGACTTTTGTGGTAAAGGTAATTATTAGGGTTGATCATATGCACACAGGTCATAGCTGTGGGAAAACATCCTGAGGGACAACATGCACTATGGAAACTTTAATAATTGATTTATACCGTATTTTTCTAACAAAGAGCAAGTGTAGGTGTATTTGGCTCCTCCCACTCCGCTGTGTTTCATTGTTGCGTGGTCACGTGACTCAACTGCGCTGAGTAGAAACATGTAGGCTGCAGTGTGGAGGGTTTTTTATGGCTGAAAATGAAAACACTAAAAATAGCAATGCATGTAGGAAGGAAACTCTACTGTGTCAACACCACCAATTCATATAAGCACATAAAAAAAAAAAATAGGGAAAATAACTTTTTTTTTCCCCCCAGAATATTGAGCAAAAGAAAGTGAGGAGGAGGAAAATCCCGCAAACAGACCCACAACCCCAGCACAGTGACAGAGGCTACTGGCAGAGTCTTTGCAGAGAGGCAGCTTATACAGTGATGAAAGTAATGTTTTAGTCATGACTCATGTTGGATCTTCACAATTAGTTAATATTAATTTTCAAAGTATTATTAGTCATCATAGTTGTTACTTTTAGAGACTGATTGCTATAGACTATTTTTCACACATTTAATATATCCAGCCCACTGAAATGTATTAAAAGAATCATTTTATTGGAAATAAAAACATATACCTCAAACATGAAGTATAAAAAAAGTCTCTATATAATAGAATAGAATAGAATAGAATAGAACGCCTTTATTGTCATTATACAGGATGTACAATGAGATTGGAGGGCCACTCCTGTTCAGTGCCATGTAACAGAAATCAAACTCTCTAAAATGAAAATAGAAATATTATAAAAATATTATAATCTAGTATAATCAATGTGATCAAGAGATATACAGAAAATAAACAATGTGTAAAATATACAAAAAATAGAATGTATAAAATATATACATACATACCTACATTGGTGCATCTGTACATTGTAGGAAAGTAAATGCGTGTATACATATAATAATGAAGATGATGAATATTGCACTTGGTGAATGAATATTGCACTAGTGAATGAATACTGGATATTACACAATATAGGAGTGATAGATATTGTTCAGTATGAATAATATAATATTGCACAGAGATGTGGGTGTTGCACAGTTACAGTGGGTGAGTGTGTGAGTTCAGGGTGGTGATTGCTCTGGCAAAGAAACTGTTCTTGAGTCTGTTTGTTCTGGCTTTGATGCACCTGTAGCGCCTGCCAGAGGGCAGCAGGTCAAACAGGTCAAAGCCAGGGTGTGAGCTGTCCTTGATGATGTTCCTGGCTCTGCTGATGCAGCGGGAGGTGTAGATGTCCATCAGGGAGGGGAGAGGGCAGCCAACGATTCTTTGTGCTGTCTTGACTACCCTCTGAAGCCTGACCCTGTCTGCCTCAGTGCAGCTGCCGTACCATACTGTGATACAGTACGTCAGCAGGCTTTACCCTTTAGTGTTACTACATCCTTCTTATTTAGGTGTCAAATTTAAAACAACAGAAGCTAAAATGTTTTTCCGTCTCCCAAAAACAAAGTGTTTTTTGTTAAAAGTGGAAAACAAAATTCAAATTTAGATGTCATTAACCCCTTAACTGGCAGCAAAAAAAATCACCTGAAACAACTACATAACACCCTCTGGTTATTATTGGCTCTGAACAACCCATTTCATAGCCTATTAACCGGCTGCGTCTGGTCCGCGGGCCGAATGAAGTGCATTTATATGGCAGGCTAGACCCGCCCATTTTGACTGACACCTCATTCGGCCAATCATGTTAAGAAATGGGTTTCCCAGAGCCAATAATACTCAGAGGGCATCACGTAGCTTTGTCAGGTGATTTGGTGCAGCCAGTTACATGATTGGCCGAATAACGTGTCAATAAAAATGGGAGGGTCTAGCCTGCCATATAAAAGGGACTACAAACGGCCCATCACCGGGCCCTTGCCAGTTAAGGGGCTACAATGTATTCAGATTATTATAGTGATAATGCACTAACTTCACAAATCATAATACTCCTTTCCCATACATAGCCTGCCTTTATAAGTTAAAAGCATTGTTACTAGTAACAGTACTGTTATCAGTGATACTGGCTGTGTGTTTACTTGGTATCGGATTGAAACTAAATTTTACAGTATTGCACACGATCTTTGGATAATGGTGCATCAAAGGAATTTACAGTCATAATTAAATTCCATTTCATTTATATAGCACAACAGTCCGCTTGAGGTGCTTTATACTGTAACGTAAGGACCCTACAATAATACAGAGAAAACCCCAACGACCCCCTTCATGAGCAAGTGATTGACAACAGTGGGAAGAAAAAACTCGCTTTTAACAGAAAACTCTGGCAGAAACTTTTGGTGAAAATACAAAATCAGGTCAGTGCATCTCTTGTGGTCACTTAATAAGACCAAGCAAAGTTTGTTTATTTGTTTATTGTTTTTTTTCTATTGCAGTTTTATTCATCAGGCAGTTTGCAACAGCAAGGTTTATTACATTTTCAAAACTAGTTGGAGTTATCACAGCAATACCCAACTGATCATTAAGGCATGATCATAGTTATGACACAATAAAAGACTCCTTGTCTGTCGGTTGCATTGAAAAGCAAGAGAAGGCCCTGGAACTGAACCACACCTTGAAATGGCATGGTTCTATGACATCTCTTCATCTTCAAGTTGATTGAAGTCTGTCACGTCAGGTCCATTCCTATGTGTAGAAGACTGAAGTTTGAGTACTTGGAAAAAGTCAACAGGTCATTAACTGATTTTTTTTTTCTAAATTTTCAGTCAATGTTAATAACATTAACTACTAGAGAAGAGTCCTTACTTAATCATGGCTTCAATCACGCGTGCAAGGACTTTGTATCCCAAAATGACATGTAAAAAGTTAAAAAGAGTTATCAGAACATGAAAATAAAGGAACTGAATACACTGAGAATGGTATTGTTGTGCTGCTGATCTAGGAAATTAGGCTGTTGAATAAACACACAGAACGTCCGTGTTTCTGCCTACAATTCCATTAGAATATGTTAGTAAACACAACTCAATTAGGACCACTATGGTCAAAATAAGTTATTTCCAATTGTAATAATTTGCATTTGAATGTATGACTCTGGGAGTGCATACCTTTCAGGCCTGTCAACCATTCTGAAGTCCATTTTGCCCCACTTGTTCTCTCTCTTTCCAGCCCTCTTAGTCTGTAAACTGTTTGTAAGGACAGAACAGAGCAGACATTGGTTACAACAGATCACACAATATTTAGGTCAGAAAAGCATAAAAACATGAGTGGGGACAGACTAAAACAGTTTGATAGAGTTGCTAAATTGGATGCATTAAATCCAGTGACCCTGAATTAGATACAGTGGCTTGCAAAAGTTTTCATACTCCTTGAACTTTTCCATATTTTGTCACATTACAACCACAAACATAAATATATTTCACTGGAATTTAATGTGAAAGACCAACACAAAGTGGTATACAATTGTGAAGTGGAAAGAAAATTATACATGATTCAAAACATTTTTTACAAATAAAAAACTGAAAAGTACGGTGTGCATTCAGCATTCAGCCCCCCTGAGGCAATACTTTGTGGAACCACCTTTTGCTACAATTACAGCTGCAAGTCTTTTAGGGTATGTCTCCACCACCTTTGCACATCTAGTGACTGAAATTGACTGGTGGAATTGTAGCTAAGCTCGACTTAGTTGCCTGACTGATCTAAAGTTATGTTCAATTTGTATTTTCTTGCAACATGTTGTCAGTTTAACAAAAATCAGTCACCCAATTATGTTTTTACCTTTAAATGATTGTAAGACAAAAGGTAATTACAAAAAACAAAAATATATTTACTTTTGCACTGAGCCACTTATTCTGTCTCAGTCCAATTCGGTGCTGTTACCTTTATTCTGTTTGCCAAAGACCAATCTCACTCATAGCACAGAAGATGGAAAACAGCCTTTTGTTCAACACGATTTGCCTAGAGGAAGTAGTGGTGAAGTTTTGCATGGTTGTATATTGCTCCATCAACTACTGAAAGGACCACCCTGCATCTCCCCCATCACCAGCTTTATTATTATTATTATTATTTATTAAGTTTTGTTTCTTTTTAAAAAAATTTTTTGTTTAATTGTATAAAAAGTTCAAGAAATAGAAAATTCACTGCAAACGGATGATAAAATTTAACATGTTTGATGTTTCCAAAATTACATTATTCACAGTCTTAGTGTTGACCTTAATAATTGATTAGGTTTTTGTATTTATCATATAGTTCTAACTTACCATTGCCACGATGTGGTGGAGGTTTAAGTTCTACCGGGTCAGTCATGAAGATGACCAGTGTCAGCACAAGAAAGACCACAACAACCTTCATCTTGAAACACACAAAAAAAATCACAGTAGTCACATCTAGAATCAAATCAATGAATTCATTAAACAGTGAATCCAAATTATGGTAGTTATATCCCATAGGATCCATATAGTCACTACCAGTATTCGTTGTAAAGGTTTTGTATTAAAATTAAAAACTAAAATAAAAGTTGTTTTCTGTTAGCCTACTTACCTTTCTGCAAATTAAATGTCAGAGACAATCTGTTGTCAGATGAGCAGACTAAGATTGATGTGTGATGTGAGTTCACCTGTCTCTTTTTTAAGGGCAGAAATAAGGATGTGGGGTGGATGATTGCCCAGTTTATAATGTTGTAATTTTGCCCACTGCATTGTATTTTGCAACAACAGATAACGTGTTGATCTAATGAAAACATTTCAAGTCACTTCTCTAAATTCAAAATTTGTGGAATTTTTGTTCTGTGTCAAGGTGACTGGGCTAAGACCATTTGGACATTATTTCTTTTGTATGTGAAAACAGTTCTAGAGGTGATGATGGTCGATTTCATATCTGTTAAGTAGTTTGACTGTTCATGTGAATGGGTGAGTGTGTCCAAACTTATACTTCCAACTTTTACAGGCTCCCAAGTTTCAAAAACGGTTCTGCTAAGCATCCTACTGCACACATACAACAGTTGTTCTGTATTTTTATTGCACTTTTGTATTTAATAACTTAAAAGCCGTCTCTGTTGTGTTGAGATCAGGTATTGGCTTTGCCATTGATGAACATCCCATTTCTTTTCTTTGAGAAACTCCTGTGCTGTTTTTGCAGTATGCATTGGGTCATTATCCATTTGCATTGTGAAGTTCTGTTCGATCAGTTTTGCAGCATTTCGCTGAATTGGAGCAAAGTTTATATCCCTGTACACCTCAGAATTCATCCTCCCACTTCTGTCAGCAGTTGTATCATTACCTGTCAGTCAACTTTCAGAATTCATTGCAGTAAAGAAACAGCATTAGTTACACATGATCTTCATATGGCCTCAGACAGTAGGCTCATATCTGTGCTTGCCCTGCTACACTTCAGTGCAGTGCTTTACACTGTTGACAATATTTTATTAGAGATTAGAGCATGCCATCGGTATTAAAGGTACTGTGCTGCAGTTCTTTAATAGACTCCATGTTCCATGTAAATGGGGAGTCTTCTTTACACACTTGGGTTAATTTTGGAGTTCCACAGGGTTTTGTGCTAGGACCAATTCTTTTTGCACTATACATGTTTGAATGTGTAAGTGTGAATGTGGTTGTGTGGTTGGTGTTTGGTGTTTGGTGTTTGGTGCGCAAATTAGCAGCCCTGCTTCTGTCAGACTGCCCCAGGGCAGCTGTGGCTACACTAATAGCTTACCACCACCAAGTATGATTGAGGTGTGAATGAATAGTGCATGAAATTGTAAAGCGTCTTTGAGTATCTTGAAAAGCGCTATATAAGTCTAATGCATTATTATTATTATTATTACATGTTTCCCTTAGGCAGAATTATTAGAAAGTATTGGATACATTTTCATTGCTATGCAGATGATATCCAGCTTTATCTATTCATGAAGCCAGATGACCCACATCAATTAGTTAAACTGCAGGAATGTCTTAAAGGCCTAGATTACCTCACTGGATCCCTGTTAAATCTAGAATTGGAATTGAATCCTTCTCCTTAGATACAAAGTCTTGAATGACTAAACCCCACCTTATTTTAAATACCTCATAGTACCATATCACTGCAATAGAGCTCTTTGAAACCACTCTAATTTTAAGATTAGACTTAAAACTTTCCTTTTTGACCCAGCTTATAGTTAGGGCTAGATCAGGTGACCTTGAACCCTTGCTTAGTTATGCTGCAATATCCCTAGGCTGTTGGTGGGTTTCCATGATGCACTGAGTATTTCTTTTTCACTCACCTCTTTTCACTCTCTCTATGTTTATACTCCACTCAGCATTTAATCATTTAATCCTGAGCCTGGTTCAGCCAGAGGTTTCTTTCTGTTAAGATTGAGTTTTTGCTTCCCACTGTGGCCAAGTGTTCACTCACAGGGGGCCGTTTTGATTCTTTGGTTTTCTCTGTAATTATTGTAGGGTCTTTAGTGTAACTTATAAAGCACCTAGAGGCAATTTTTTGTTGTGATTGGCACTATATAAATAAAATTGAATTGGACTGAATTGAATTAATACATAGCAGCGGCCTCTTTCTACTGGCAGCCATATATGCCCACACTATAACATTACCTCCACCGTGTTTGATAGATGAGATGGTATGCTTTGGATCACCAGCTATTCCTGTACTTCTCAATAATTTTCTCTTCCCATCATTATAGTACAGGTTAATAGTGGAGAGGATCCAACCAGGTGCTTTCAAGGTGTACCTAATAAAGTAAAAGTGGATTATTGGAGCATACATTAAATTGTTAATACACCAATTAAACAATAGGAAAACATCTGTCTGCTAAATGATAAGTAATTTCACATATTGTTTACAATGAATAAATGTATAATGAATAGATTAAAATGACTTGTCAGTATGTTGAGTAGTGAGATTTGTGCTCCTTAATGTCCTCATTTTATTTCACTGAAGCTGCACAATTTGAGACAATGAAAAAATGTTTTATTTTTTAATCTGAAAATTGTTGTGAAACCAGTGTAATTAAGGGATTTTCAAAAAACTGTGAGAGACCAACATCCACATTTTGTTGAATTGTCTTCCTTATTTAAAGCCCTGGATGAGCCTCCCCAGAGCCCAGACCTCAACATCACTGAAGCAGTGTGTGGGGGCTGAAGCCCAGCTAGTCCTTGCTGAATTTGGGTGAGAGGAAGGGTAGACCCTGGACCGGATGCCGGTCTGTTACCTGGGTTTCAACGTAATTAACATTCAAGTCACTTTGACAAAATGGTAACATGCAGAAGAAACTACCTTTCAAGTTTTCTGCCTGTTGTATCATTATCAAGTTCTTAGCAGCTTACTTTAATTTTTACATTACAAGATATATTAGTTTATGCATTGAGACAAGAATTTTTATTCTGTAAAAGTACCAATTGTTATCAAGAGCTCTTACAGAAATTACATGTCTAAAATGTTAAAATGATAGTAACGTGTCAGCACCTTATTCATCAGCTTTGTGCACTGAAACATGCAGAATTATAGAGGAAGTGTGCAGTTAATCGTCTTATCAAATGTCAAGTCACATTGCTTATGTAAGAGCATTTATCAGCAATACACACATGATGCTGATAAACACTTTTGCATAGCATGCCGTGTGAGTTAGAGATACCAAAGAAACGGGTAGTTAAAGCATGGTTACATTTTCAGTGTTGAGTTACTTTATTAAAATGTTGCCATAAAAGGTTATGGTCTATATAATACATATATAATACATACAGATGTCAAGACCAAGTTGGTCTTGACATCTAAGAGTTCAAAAACAAGCTCAAATCATGATTAAAGATGCATCAAGTTAATAGCAAACTTCTTTTGTACTTTTATTTATTTTATTTTTTTTACTTTGTTTTACAAGGCGGTAAATTGTTTAACTTGTATATTCTTTAGTAAACTTTGGAAAAGTACTTTTGCCATATTTCAATAGTTGCATTAATTGCTGCATTTAAGATGTAACTTGCATAACCTTTTTGTGTTGAATATCACTTTGAACAACTGTAGATCTACTATCAGACTGTCATTTTTTAAAATTATTTACTAATATAAAATTATACATATACATTTAACACAATTTTATGGAACAGTCATTTGCTTGCTTTACCTATAAAATGTCATATCTATAAATTTCCATAAAATATTCAAAACTACTTTTAATGTCCCACAGTTCAAAATTGTATAAGCAGAAAAATTAAAAAGCAAGTCCTTTTTTGACAAGTGATCAGCATCAATTGATAGTTGCTATTAAATCAACTAATTATTTCAGCATTAATAACTAATAAAAATAAATGTCAATAATGTTTGGCATTAAATATATCTTCTAGATTTTCATTCTGATTATTGTCATTTGCCATAACTATTAACTAAAACAAAAACATGCTTTTGAAGAAAAAGGTAAAAAAAAAAGTCTTTTGTTCAGCCTTAAAATATAATAGACAGGGGCGCAGCTATAAATTTTCTGAGGTGTATGCGGACACATTTTCAGCCCCCCCACCCAAAAAACCCCCTCGCACATGCTTACCCGTACACACACAAAGCACCCTCTGTAAGGGATCAGGTGGTTATGGTGTGGCTGTGGGGTGTTCCTTTTCTCCTTTGTAGGCTCTCTGGCCAGCATGGACTCAGCAGACCCAGTACGAGCAGCGTTGGCCAAGCAAGGAGCTAGATTAAGCGAACATGAACAGGTTTTGAAATTCCTGGGGGAACAGCAGCTTGAGATTAAGCAAAGTCATGAGGAATCGCTTAGAGTATTACATGCGATCAATGAGAAATTGTCTCCGGTTGTTCAGTCTGGTCAGCCATTACCCGCCGCCACGGTAGGTGACTCGAATACGGGGCATGCTCCGGCCGGTTTTTTAGCGGAGTCAGTGGGGGGAATGAGACTTACCTCTCCGACGCCGGAGCCGTTTTCGGGTGACACCGATAAGGTGAGGGGATTTCTAATGCAGTGCTCTCTGGCTGTGACTCGCTCTCCGGGAGCGTTTCCCAGTGATGCTATGAAGCTGTCCTTTTTTCTGAGCCTATTGAAAGGTAAGGCCTTGGCATGGGCAGAGGCATTTTTTGTGCATAATGACATTCGCACTTTTCCCTATGAACAGTTTTTGAGGGCGTTTCGCATGACCTTTGCCCATCCGGCTTCTGAGGGAGATGCAGCGCGGAGATTATTACGGCTTAAACAGGGAACTAGGAGTGTGGCCGATTTTGTGATAGAGTTCCGTACGGTCGCTGCTGAGACCGGGTGGGCTACCAACACCTTACAAGGGGTATTCTATCAAGCCTTAAATGATAAAATGAAGGACCAACTGGTCTCTCGGGATGAGCCAGCTTCCTTTGAAGCGTTAGTTTCCCTCGCACTGCGCATAGATAATCGGCTGCGGGAACGCTCGAACAACAGGGACTCCATTTCCCAGCGGCCTGTGGGAGATGTTAGCGCAGCAGTTACTTCCTCACAGTCACAACCCTTCAATCCTTCTGGTACAGCTCAGTCACAGGTTTTAAGTGAGACAGCACAGGAACCCATGCAACTAGGTCGAGCCAGGTTAACCCCTGAGGAGCGGCAGTGACGTGTAATCTCGCGGTTATGTCTCTATTGCGGGCAGGGTGGGCATTTTGTGGCCAATTGCCCACACCGGCCAAAAGGACGAGCCCACCAGTGAGTTCGGGGATCCTGGTGGGTGGGGCCCAGCAAGATTCCTCCCTTCGTCTAGTATTGTCAGCCACCCTGTGTGTCAAGCAGAACACCCTTCTCACCCGCGCTTTAGTCGACTCCGGTGCCGAGCAAAGCCTAATAGATAAGAACCTTGCTGAACAAATAGGCGTTAATATATGCACTCTCCCCAATCCCATCTCGGTTTCTGCTTTAAGCGGCGAGCCGCTGGCCCCTATCACTCACCAAACTGAACCTCTTCTTATTTTGGTTTCAGGCAATCACCAGGAACGGATTAGGTTTTTTGTTTTTGAAGCACCAGACACTCCAGTAGTTTTAGGCTATACGTGGTTGCAAATGCATAACCCACACATAAACTGGGCTGAAGGGAGAATAGAAAGTTGGAGCCCATTCTGCTTAGCGAACTGTATGCATTCGGCTGTTCCTCAAGGAGGTTCTCGGAAACCTGTTAGAGTTGAAACCCCTGACTTGTCCTTAGTCCCGAGTGAATATCATGACCTGCAGCCAGTCTTTTGTAAAGAAAGAGCCCTCTCATTACCACCTCACAGACCATATGACTGCGCCATTGACCTCCTACCAGGGGCTTCCTTGCCTTCAAATCGGCTATACAACATCTCGGGCCCTGAAAGAAAGGCTATGGAATCCTACATCAAGGACTCCTTAGCTGCGGGGATAATTCGACCCTCCTCCTCTCCAGTGGGAGCAGGGTTCTTTTTCGTTTCAAAAAAGGATGGTGGCCTCAGACCTTGTATTGATTTCAGGGGTTTAAATCACATTACCATAAAGAATAAGTACCCCCTACCGCTAATCAGTTCAGTTTTTGAGCCTCTACGTGAGGCCGCCATTTTCACTAAGTTAGACTTGCGGAATGCGTACCACCTGGTAAGGATTCGAGAAGGGGATGAATGGAAAACTGCTTTTAAAACCCCACTAGGTCACTTCGAGTATCTGGTGATGCCATTTGGACTGACCAACGCCCCAGCGGTGTTCCAGGCGTTAGTCAACGATGTGTTACGGGACTTTCTGAACCTTTTTGTGTTTGTGTACTTGGATGATATCTTGATATTTTCTAAGTCGCTATCCGACCATCGTGTGCACGTGCGCTGTGTGCTACAACGGCTGCTGGAGAACCAGCTTTTTGTTAAAGCGGAGAAGTGCGAGTTTCATTCTGCCTCTGTCTCCTTTTTGGGATACATCTTTGAGGGGGGGCAGGTGAAGACAGACCCAGCTAAGATCAAAGCTGTTTTGGACTGGGAGACACCTACTTCCAGGAGACACCTTCAACAGTTCCTTGGATTCGCCAACTTCTACCGCAACTACAGCCAGGTAGCCGCACCCCTTACACACCTCACCTCAGTTAAAATTCCATTTCATTGGCCCCCAGAAGCGGAGGCCGCTTTCGAACGTCTAAAGAGACTTTTTTCCACGGCACCCATTCTAGTGCACCCAGACACCACACGACAGTTTATGGTGGAAGTAGATGCTTCAGATTCAGGGGTTGGGGCAGTGCTATCACAAAGGACGGGGCCTGGAAATAAACTACGACCATGTGCCTTCTACTCCAGGCGGTTTACACCCACAGAACGCAACTATGACATTGGGGACAGGGAATTATTGGGCATCAAATTAGCCTTAGAGGAGTGGCGGCATCTTCTGGAAGGGACAGTGCAACCCTTTATCATCTTAACGGACCATAAGAATCTAACTTACCTTCAACAAGCAAAGAGGTTAAATGCCCGGCAAGCCCGTTGGTCCTTGTTTTTCAGTCGGTTTAATTTTCATCTCACTTACCGACCTGGGTCTAAAAACACAAAGGCTGATGCCCTGTCACGCCAGTTCTCCACAGACAGGGTCACTGGGGAGCTGGAGTGCATCCTCCCGCGCACCTGCATGGTGGGTGCTATCACTTGGGCGGTGGAGGAGGCTATTCAACAGGGACTCAACACTGAACCAGACCCCGGCACTGGACCTGATCATCTACGATTTGTTCCCACCTCGGCCCGTGCCACCGTGATCCACTGGGGACATACGGCAAAATTCTCATGTCACCCGGGGGTGAGTAGAACTCAAGCGTTTCTGAAAAGATACTTTTGGTGGCCCACTCTGGACCAGGACGTGAGGGAGTACGTGACAGCCTGTTCAGTATGCGCACGAAGTAAGACAGGCAATCAACCCCCCTCGGGATTACTGCGCCCTTTAGCAATCCCTCACAGACCGTGGTCACATATTGCACTGGACTTTGTGACTGGACTACCACCATCAAATGGTAAGACTGTGGTACTAACCATTGTTGACAGGTTTTCTAAGGCAGCCCATTTTGTAGCTCTCCCAAAACTACCTACCTCCATGGAAACAACCAATCTCTTAGTCGAACATGTTTTTCGTCTCCATGGTATTCCCCTAGAGATTGTATCCGACCGGGGCCCGCAGTTTGTATCACAGGTTTGGAAAGCCTTTTGTTCTGCTCTTGGAGCTAAGGTCTGTCTGAGTTCAGGATTTCACCCGCAGACAAATGGGCAAACTGAAAGACTCAATCAGGAGCTAGAGGCCGCTCTCCGCTGTGCAGCATCAAGTAACCCTTCATCTTGGAGTACACACCTACCCTGGATTGAATATGCTCATAACAGTCACACTTCGGCAGCCACTAATCTCTCACCTTTTGAAGTTGTTCTAGGTTACCAACCTCCTTTGTTTCCAGCGTTGGAAAAGGACTTAGAGGTTCCCTCGGTCCTTCATCATCTACGGCGAAGTCGGCAGGCCTGGGCGCGCACCCGACGGACCCTTCAACGCACACAGGAACAGACTCGCACCTATGCAAACTGGCGACGGACTCCAGCCCCTCGCTATTGCCCGGGACAAAAGGTTTGGCTTTCTTCCAAAGACATTCCGCTGAGATCGCTGTCGCGAAAACTGGCTCCCCGGTTCATTGGCCCCTACGAGATCGAGGCAGTTCTCAGCCCTGTGGCGGTGAGGTTGAAGCTGCCTACATCCTTCAGAATTCATCCTGTTTTTCATGTTTCCCGGGTCAAGCCTGTTCGTGCCAGTCCGCTGTGCCCTCCGGCCGTTCCCCCGCCTCCCGCCCGGCTTGTGGGTGGTGGCCCGGCCTATTCTGTCCGCCGGCTGGTGGATGCCCGGCGTCGGGGTCGGGGGTGGCAGTATCTGGTGGACTGGGAGGGTTACGGTCCGGAGGAGCGGGCCTGGGTTCCGCGGTCGTTTATTTTGGATCCTTCTTTGGTTCGGGACTTCCATGCCGCCCGGTGCCGGGCTGGGCGGTCGCCTGGAGGCGACCGTTGAAGGGGGGGGTGCTGTAAGGGATCAGGTGGTTATGGTGTGGCTGTGGGGTGTTCCTTTTCTCCTTTGTAGGCTGGGCGGCTGAGTTCCTCCTCCTGCAGGGCGGAGCTGGAGGTGAATTCTGCAGCGACCTTCACACCTGGAGCTCATCAACAATCCCTCCGATTTTTAAGGACCAGCTCCAGCCTCCTGTCTCCGCCAGAGTGTTAACGTTGCAGTTGGGTAACTAGCCTCCAGCCTCCATTCGTGAGACTTTGGATTTGGTTTCGAGTTTTGTATTCCTTTAGGAACCTGCTTGTCACGTATCTCTTTTGACATTCTCGCTCCAGGGTTTTGCTCGCTCCACGGACTCTCCAGCCGTCAGCCTGCCTGCCTCCCCTCGGATTCATTCTGGCACACCACCGTCCACACCACCATTTCCTCGAGGACTCTATCACAGTGAATCCCGAGTAAGCCAATTATCATCATCTCCTTCCTCAGCGTTAGTTCTGAACAGTCCCTTCTCTTTCCCATACATTAATCATCCTATCCCTCTGTTTAGACATAACTTACCTGCCAGTCGCCGCCCTGGAATCCACCTGCGAGCCGCCCGTGAAATACCTGTGTCCACCTCGTTTCACTACCAGTGTTTTCAGCTCACCTCATTTTTGCTAAGAGGCCTTTTTCAGTTTAGAGTTTGTAAAGATTAGTGATTAATAAAATGATTTGTGTTTGTTAACGCTGTCTACCGAGTCTGCTTCTGGGTCCGCCCCCTTGTTTACCTTCTGGCGTGACACCCTCTCAAGATTTAATATGTTCATGGGTGCAGATCTCACTTATTCATGGACTTATAAAATACAAGATTTCTATGACATAACCTACCGACTGTCTTTAAACCAAATTGAAAAGTTTTTTTCATCCCCCTTCTTCCTTCTCCCTCTTCCGTTTTCTGTTTTGAGCTTTCTTTTGTGCCTCTCAAAAGAAAGCTCTCCGGGGGGGACAGGAGGAGGGGAGGTGAAGGAGCACAGGGGTGCCTAATCACCGTGCCTCTGTTATTGATCATATCATGTGCATTGCATATAGGGCATACCCACTTTTTTGCGCCACTGATAATATTTTTTCATTTGTCTTTGGTGAAGTACTCATCTTTCTATTAGGTTACCCAATGTGGATGATCTTATGATTCATTTTCATGTTTTGCAAAATGTGCTTATTAATCCTGTCTGTAGTAAGACTTCGTCATTAAGGGAATACAACCAGTAATGGTCCTTTGGCAAGCGAAAGATAAAATAAGGAAGGGCCAAGCAGACTTGTCACACTTTCAACAATGCATGTTTGTCATGGTTCGGCTGTGTGGGAGGCAGAGTTGGACCCAAATGCAGAATGCAAGAGACAGGACTTAAACCTAATACAGTTTTAATCCTGAATTATCTTCCAGAACAGCAAAATGCACACAGGGCAGGATCAGGGCCAGGAAAGCTAAACTCAAAGGAAAACACAGGGCAAGGAGGCACACAGCTATGAGGGGACAACTCAACAAAGGGCAAGGGGAAACAGGTAATTAGGTAGAGTGGAGACAGCACGGGAGAACAGGTGAACAGAATCACTACTAACGAGACAAGGGAAAGCAAAACTGAACACAGTGCACACGGAACAAGAGACTGGCAAAATAAAACAGGAAATAACTTGTGGTAGGAACAGGAGTGTGGGCTTGGTAAAACACAGGAAGCAGGCACACTGAGAACTATAATAAACACAGTAGACATAAATGAATTAAACACAAGACTGGACACAAGAGGGAGATAACACAAAGGGAGAACTCAAAAGCCACAGAATGCAAGAAATAAAACCAACACTAGAAATACACAAAGCAAATCTAACTTTAAATAACCCAGGAATCATGGAGAACCCAGTAAGTCCAAAACATCAAAATGCTGGGTAAAAAACCCAGGACAATGACAGTATTTACTCATTCATTCTGTTCTTTGTGCATTATACTTAATGTAGCATTTGACTTGATGTGAGTTATTTTCTTTTTCTGTTTGAGGTACTGTTATTTCTGCTTTGTATTTCCACTTCTTTGTGTTTTTCTCCACTGGTTTTGTTACATTTTTCTCTCTTACATAGCAGCTGCACTGCAAAGTTGTTTTTTGTCATGCCAGTTATCTATAAAGTCCATTTTACAGTAAATAATCCTAAGCCCAACCTATGTTTCACCAGTTATGTTGTGTATTTAGTAATAACTTATTACTGTGCATAGGGTTTTTACATAAGAGCTCTAGATGGAAATCTTTTAACCCTCCCGCTACTCTTCTAAGGAAAAAATGACGTTTTTATTGTAGCAGTGTATTTTCTTGCAGGTGTATTTATTTGTAGGTTCCTACTTTAAACATCAGAAAAAGAAACACCTTTAGAGCTAATTTCTAACTTGGTTGAAGCAAGAACCTAGCTAGAAAAAATCATCTCGTTACCAAACAGAAGATAAAAGCAAAATGAATTTCATTATATCAGTTCATAAAGCATTCACAGCAATATTGGTAAAGTGGCTACGACTATATGAGCAACAAATCACGTTATTTCCTTAATTCATGATTTATACAAATCTATCCTTCAAACCAGGCAGGTGTCAAACGTTTTCATGCATTAACAGGAACACTTGCTCAGTTTCAGCATTACATCAAAATCGTGGTCAAGCATTTGACCAGTTCTACACATTGCAAGTGTTGTAGAAGATTTGACCTTATTGAGAATTTATCCAAAGTACCTGATATCGCTTTTTAAATCCTGTCAGATTTAAGTATATTTTAAATCCATGGGAACTGTGGTATTTTGTACCAGTACTGATAGCTAGCTTTAAGTAAGCTAGCTATTAGTACTAATCTGGGGTATTTTAGAAACTTTTATAAAGCACCTTTCAAAAATGCTGAAACCCGCATTTAAAATATTCTTAGATTACACAACAATTCATTATTTTTCTCAGTGCATAATCCTCAAACCAAGTCTGAGAATGGCTCCATCCATCCATTCACTTCCGCTTATCCTGTTTAGGGTTGCGGGGGGGGGCTGGAGCCTATTCCATAGGGCGAGAGGCAGGGTACACGCTGGACAGGTCGCCAGCCTGTTGCAGGGCCAAGACAGAGAGACAGACAACATCCACACTCACACCTATGGCAATTTCGAGTTTCCAAATAACCTAACCCCAGTAAGTGAGTGTCTTTGGAGTGTGGGAGGAAACCGGAGTACCCGGAGAAAACCCACACAGACACGGGGAGAGCATGCAAACTCCACACAGAAAGCGAGGGAGGGGCCTGAGCAAAGGTGGAATCGAACCCAGGCCTTGCAGATGGTATTCTAACTGTGAGGCAGCACTGCTGCCTTTTTCAGAGAGATTGGTAATGTGGTGAATGAAGGCATCCCCAGGTTCAGCAATGAGGACAACCACTGACAGCACAAGGAACAGCATTGTGCACTTCATCCTAGAGATAACAATTAAAGAAATCATAGAAGACCACTGAAGTTGAGTTAAATGGCTCTTTCTGAGTTACCAAGTTTGTTTTTAATAGTTTTTAGGCACCTAGCTTTTATGCAAATAATGGCATATAAATACATACCATTCTGATTGAGAGAGAACTCATCTGTTGTCTCAAGAATGTAAGTGATGTAAGGCCTACAAACCTATAAGTAATCTCTGTGTAGGTTTGCATATCTTTTTGTATACCAGTTGATGAATTAGTTTGTTTTGCTTGTGCAATATAGGAAGGAAAGAACAGACCATTACATGCTATTTTGTAATTAAAAAACAAACAAAATCAAGGAGGCTAAAGTCAGTCTGCACAGTCTTTGATCGTGAAATTATGTTTGTGCCCAGTGTCACGCATTTGAACAAAAATTATTGTACTTGACTTAAATGCTAAAACATTCAGTTGAATTAAATTAAGACACTCTTTAGCTCATACATTTATTTTTCTTCAAGATGTGAAAAAAGTGCAGACTTTCAGGTTTAATTGACAAAATTATCATGATAACTCTGATAAAACTGATTTATAGCCATTTTTAAGCATAGTCACCTATTTTCAGAAGCTTAAAAGTAATTGGAAAATGACTACTGATAAGCAGTTTCATGGCTAGGTGAGACCTGTTTCCTCATTATTCCTTCCAAATAAAGCACATAAAATAATTGGAGTTAAATCTTGCATTTGGTAGCTTTTCAAACTAGATTGATCAAAGTTTTTGTTAGTGCCAACATCTCCAAATCTCACATCATAGTAGGTCTCACTACCCTCTTGTAAACCTCTCTTGCTCGTATCCCTCTGTCACAAATTACCCCTGACATGCATCGACACCCACTCCACCCGGCCTGCACTCTCTTCTTTACGTGTTGCTATTATTGTGAAATTAAAGTAAAAAAAAAAAACCCTTACAAAATAAAACATGAAGACAGATATTTATGCATTGCAGTGGTGCAATGGTGATTTATTGGTGGTTTAGCAAATCACTGTACATTTGTACTTAAAAATGATTGCCATGGAGGATGAATTATGTTGTGTTCATAGATTGATATGCAAGAAACTGTGATTTTCATCATCTTCTGGAATCTAGTCAAAGCCAGGCTGCCCAAGTTTATAGTTGAGTCCACGTTTGTCTAACTGTTCCTGCACTTCAAGATTTTGCTTCCCATGTATGAGCCTGGTGAAGGGAAAGATCACCCAGCAAAATAAGAGAAACAACAGGAAAAGTTATCAATATTATTAACAAGTAGTGGTAAATATATATGTTGTTTAAACGCATTGATTATTAGATTTTTAACATTATTAACCCTCTGGAGTCAATGCACTTGCAAGTGCATACAAATGACTTAACTAATTTCAGATGACAACAGCAGGACGCTGCCTCACTGAATCACTGAGTCAACTTGTGTCAAAAGTGTGCACTTCAAACTATATACCAGTTTTTAAATGATTTTGATTTGCCAAGTAAAACAAGACTTAAGATAAATTATTTACGCCATGTTTTTTTCCTGAATATTGCTGTCATACTTGATGTATATTAGGTGCAGGTAATGTGAAAAAAATAACTGTACAGTCGCAGGTGAGGTTGTGCTGAAAAAATCAAACAGTACCAAACAAGTGAAGGTAAACTGTTTTTAAGATGAAGTAAATAGGTAAAAACTAAACTAGTCAAAAATGGCCAGTTATACCCTTGACCCCACAGAGTTAATTTAGTAGAGTTAGAACCAGTGAGAATAGAAAAGATGAGTTCTTACCCATGGATCATATTGCCAACTAAATGAAAGAAACAAGAATATACAATTAAATTAGACTGATATACTTCATGCCATACACTAGACAATGCATAATTCACAACATAAATCATAAATCACAGCGGAAATCAATTCATTTTTGTTTGTTTTGCATTTTGAAGCCATTTCTAGAAAGTCGATAAATCAAATACTTTTTCTCAATACCACTATTCTTTTTTTCTTTTGTTCTTTTTTTCACAGCAAGTTGCAAAATTATGAACTACTGTATGTCTGAGTTGTTTCCAATTAAAGCTGAGTAGTAAAGTTTTAAAAAGGTTTACTCAACCTTATAAAAATACAAATTTCGCTTTTTTTATTGCCATTAAAATGATTGCATGAACGTACTGTGAGCGGCTCCAGCTAAAATCATTCCCAAAATACACTCTCCAGGTTGAGCCAGGAGGATGACCATGGACAACACAAGGAATATCACAGTACACTTCATCCTAGAAAAAAGAGCGAAAATAGTTTTCATAAGAAAATTATTAATCTCAGATAATTTCCCCAATAATTCAAATTAGAGGTTAATATACATTACCTGTTCAGCACTGTGAAATTCAATGAAATCCACAGTAAATGTCTGCGCCTTCAAATCTACAAGATCGCCTCCCTTCATGGTCACTCCCTTTAAATACAGTTATTGTTGCGCAATACTTTGTCAAAACACATGCCACCCCCCCCTTCTTCTGCATCCTTACATTTATGTTTCAGTTGAACACAAATCAGCATATGTTTAGATAATCAGTAGTCTAATCATTCGTCCATTTTCTTCTCCCCATTCAATTCAGGGTCGTTAGGATTCCAGTGTTAATTTTGACAGCAAATTTTTATTTAGTTTTAGTCATAGTCTTTTGACAAAAATGTAATTTAGTTTTAGTCATAATTTAGTCATCTGAATAGTTTTAGTTTTAATCTAGTTTTAATCTTGTGAATTATCATAAGAATATAGTCGACTTAATCTACAGTCGATTTAGTCGACTAAAATATAAAGGGCATAAAATGTAAATGCTTTTTCTTCAGTTCCCTTGAATTAGTCATTATACACACTTACACAAAATTAAACATTTATTAAAAGTTATGGAATATTATTAATAATATTAACATTAGCGTTTCACCTGCTTCCCATACACCTGATCATTAACACCACCTTACTGAGATAATATGAGCGTTTTACAGCAGGACGCTCTGAAAGGTACAGGGCAGTGTTCAGGACTAAGATTAGGAAAGGCTAATCCACCGCGGTGTGGAGAGTTTCGCTAAACACAAACGCTAAACTGGGAAAAACACTTTACCCTGCATGACATTAAAATGCTGACCTTTGCATGGAGATCTGGGTGAGTGCTTTGCAGATGTGGTTTAAGATTTGTCATGTTTTTACCCCAGATAGTCGCCCCACATGGTTTACACATGGTTTTGTTTGCCACAATGTCAAAGGACAAATGTGTCCATACATCAGCTCTTCTCTTTCTCCCTGCTGACATTGTTTACATAACTTAGTTCTATCAGAAGTAAAGACAAATCACAGGCTAATTTGTCCTTCCCGGGTTTAGAGCAAATTTGTGCAACTGTGCGTTTGATTGGATGTTTTTCCTAACTTGTCCCGCCCTGTCACAAAATTAAATAAGTTCTGATTGGATGTTTTCCTAACTTGTCCCTGCCTTTCACAAAATTAAATAAGTTCTGATTGGATGTCATCCCTGCCATGTATTTTCGTCTCGTTTTCATTCGTTGACGAAAGTGTCAATTAATTTTGTCATCTTTTTTTATTTAGTTATCGTCTCGTTTTCATCATGAAAAAAAGGGTCGTTGACTAAAACTATAACAAAAATATTTTGTCAACAAAATTAAAACTGGAGGATTCTGAAGTTTGTCTCAGCTGTCATAGGCCGAGAGGCAGGGTTAGGGACCCTGGACAGGTCACCAGTCTCTCTCAGGGCACAGAAGTTGATAACCATTCACGCTCACATTCACACCTATGGCCAGGTAACACTTGGACTGTGTGGAAGCTGGAGAACCTGGAGATGCAGACACTCCATGCAAACTCTATGCAAGTGGGAAGTGGATTCAAACCTTGTCACTGGTTTGTATACGATTAAAATGTAAAATATCCACTTCTGATTCTACAATTTTCCATACACAAGCATTAATTAAAAATAATTTTTAGATGAAAGAAAATTGAGAAAAATCTTTGAATTTCTATCTTATAGCTTACCCGTTTTAGGCATACTCTCAACTGTCATTTGATTTGAGCCCAAATTTGTGTCACTGAGTTTTTTTTTAACCTATTGTGACTTACAGAGCAACAACAGTAAATTACTTATAACTTTTAAGAATTTCCACAAAAAGGTATTCCCAAGCCAGCCGAGAGATGTAATCTCTCCAGTGTGTCCTGGGTCACACCCAGGAGACATCCAGGTCAGATACCACCAAACAACCTCAAATGGCTCCTTTCATTGTATTTAAATTACATTTTTAGTAAACAAGACAAGCCACACAGAGTTTCAGCATGCTATGAATTTATTAATCACCTGACAAATCACAAAAATAAAAGTGCCAAGATTCCTTTATCAAGCAAAGTGACAGAAAATATATTTTCAAGAAATAATTGGCTGCATTTTTTAATACTTTTATTTTTTATATTAAAGACCAAGAAGCTTTTCTTTTCCTTCCAAACATATCTCCAGTGAGGTGCCTTGAATCTAGTTAGACTTATGTCGACGAAAGTGGCGAACAAATTCACGCTTGTCCAGCTGCTGATCTTGTTGCTGATCTTGTTGCTGATCTTGTTGCTGATCTTTGACTGAATCTTTTCCTCCATGGATGAGCCTGGTGTAAGGAAAGCACAACAGAAAGGTTATATTACCCTACTACTACTACAAGTTGTTGTTATTTTTATTATTATTGTTGTTATAGCATATGTTTTACCCATGGATGAGTTGTCCAGCTAAATAAAACACACAAAAGAAGAAAACACATTTAGCGGCACAGTCAGTATAATGTCGTGCTCTCAGTTGACAGCAATTTTTCTAAAACATACTATATCAAAAACAAACTATACCTCCATGGAAAATCGCTCCCCAAATGCACTCTCCAGGTTCAGCCATGAGGACAACCATGGACAAAACAAGAAACACCACAACACACTTCATTCTAGAAAAAAATAGTAATTGTCAAAAGTAGACTGACACATCTCAGTAATTCCCAAAATAATTTTAATGTTTCTGTATGATAGTAAAATGTTACCTTTCCACTCTCTAAATGCCAGATGAAACTCTGTTTCCACATAGACAGAAGTGAACACTACGAGATGAAGATATTGCTGCCTGCTGAGTGGTCGGACAGGCTGTCTTTATATTTTCTGGACTGAATGCAAAGTAGGTACAGGAAGGATACACAAAGCCTCACTGTCACGTGAGTTCACACAGGTCACCCTTCCTGTCACTTTCTCATATTTAAGTTTCAAATTAACCCATTAGATTGACACAATTAGACACTTATCAAAATTACTTGACAACTGTTTTGATAGTCAGGTGTTTAATCATGTAGTTAATCAAGCAAAAATGTAAAACATCTACTGCTGATTGGTGTCCACCAGATGTGACAGTCTTAACTCACACTCTTTTTTCTTATAAATAGAATAGAATGTCATTATGCAGAATGTACAATGAGATTGAAATTGAAATAGTGAAATGAAGAATATTTTTTCGCATGGCTGAATCTAATTACTGCTTATTAACATATCACATTGAATAACAAAGTATAATAGAAATATTGGCTATAAGTTAGGCATGCATACAATTGAAAAGAACAAGCATATGCACTGGCAGGGATATTTTCTGCCACTATTACAGCCAGCCATTAACATGAGGCAGTGTGACTTTTGAAAGAGGAAATAACACATTCTTATCTCTGAGCAATACAACACAAATTTCCTGTACAATGCCATTAGTGGTTTTGCTGCTGATAGCATTACCATATCTTGTGTGACAATCTGCTTAAGTAGCTTACATTATCTAAAGTCAACAAAGGTTGGATTGATAGTGCTCTCATATAAAAATTATTATTTTTTGACTCTGTTCTACTGTTGTATTGTTTTTGTTTATACTACACTGTTTTCCTTTCCTGGGTTTAGGGGTTTTTATGTCATTTTTTACCTGTTTCTGTTCTCTAAGGCCTCAGTCACACCAGCCCTAGATCGGTCGTCAATACCACCAACTGCTTGGTGAGTGGGTCGCTGAAGGTTTCTGACTGTCACCAGTTGAAATCAGTCACAAAGATGTGCTGCGCTGAAAAATCGTTTGTGATTTCTTTGGTCGCAGATTGCCATGGCTGACTGGAGTGGAAAATACAAAATTGCCTGCAAACTCTCTCTAATTACCCATCAGACAGTAGTGAAACTTCAAAAACTGTAATGCAAACCAGAAGCCCTCAAAGTAAAATTTGTGTCACACTGTTGAAGCATGTTTCAAAAGGTGCAGCTTTTTCTTTTCCATTCAGTTCAGTTCAATTCAATTTTATTTACAGTATATAGTGCCAATTCACAACAACAGTCACATCAAGGCACTTTATATTATAAGATAAACACCCTACAATATTACAAAAAAATGCCAACAATACCTCACAGTGTTGGTGCAGGGCAAGGAAGAGCCCACTAAAGTAAGTATCTGTTTAGGCCAGTCCTTCTCAAATAGTGGTGCGCGTCCTCTTGGGGGGGGGCACGTCTGATCCCGGGGAACATGCTTTTTTTGCCGTACTAGAATAAAGTGTAATTGTACATCCACTACAGTAGGTGGCAGTGGCACTCTCATTGTCAGAGTGTACGCAGTAAGTAATAGCTCTATGGTGTACGTTTTTTTTTTTTTTGTCCTACTCACAGTGTAGAGCAGGTTCTGTCACGATTAATTATAGTCGCGGCAGAGAGTGGGGGACGCGAAAGGTTTTCTTCTTTCTAGGGGGGAATAACAGAAAATAATTGAGAAGCACTGGTTTAGACACCGTCTTACTAAAGATTTTAGGACCGATTACAATAACCTCACTTTTGTCTGAATTTAGAGTTACGAAAGGACATCCAGACCTTTATATTTTTATGACATGGCTGTAATTTAACTAGTTGATTGGTAGCTGGGTATCAGTGAAAATTTATACATTTTTTTTCTAATAATATTACCTAAGGGAAGCATGTATAATGTTAAAAATACTGGTCCCAGCACAGAACCCTGTGGACCTACCTAACTGAGTCAAACCAGTGCAGTGCATTTCCTTTAATACCCCTGTCTGTTCTAATCTCTGTGGTAAAAATACTGTGGTCAGTGGTAACGAATGCTGTACTGAAGTCTAGCAACACAAGCGCAAAGATGAGTCCACTTTCAGAGGCCAGAACCTTATAACCAAAAGCCTGAGTGAAACTCTTCAAATAAACCATTCCTTTGCAAATGATCAATTATGTGACTGACACCTATTTTTTCAAGAATTTTTGAATAAAAGGAAGGTTAGAAATTGGTCTATAATTAGCTAGGATAGTTGGCTCAAGTAAGGGTTTTTTAAGTAATGGTTTAATTACCACTACCTTAAAAGCCTGTGGTATGTAGCCTGTTAATAAAGATAGATCAGTCATATTTAAACTTGAACCATTAATTAATGGTGACACTTCTTAGAATTCTCTCTGGGTGTACCCTGCCTCTCAAACCATGAAAGCTGGGATAGGCTCCAGCCTATCCATGACCTTGAATTGGATACGCGGAAGAAAATAGAAAAGGTTTCAACATACTGCAAGGGAAATTTATTTAGCAAAGACGTATCACCAAATTGAAGGCATTGGTGGACTCGAAGGAAGAAGGAAGGATGCATATGATAAGAAGGATGCATATGACAACAGACACAGTAAAGATTTTTTATATGCCTGTCGAAAGACAGGATGTATCATGTGATCGCCCATGGCGGGCGAGCAGGTATCCGGACGAGGTCCATTGAAGTGTCTTCTCAATAATTCAAGAAGCATTCAGCCTACACTTGCCAAACTTCATGGGTAGATTGCTTATGACCAGCGCAAGGTTGGGATTGTATATCTGATCACTGCAGTGAAGGTCAAAGGACACTGTTCCTAAAAATAGAAAAATGGTGTCTACTCATTAACTCAAGAACCATTCAGCCTACACTTACCAAACTTCATGAGTAGATCGCTTATGATGAATGCAAGGTTGGGATTGTATATGGGTCCCCTTCTTATCTAAGAAATTTTTTGAAGGATTTTGATGAAATCTTGCATGATTATTTTCTATATTGTGCAGAGATCCAGCTCAAAATTCAAGGTCACACAATTAATAAATCTTTGGTTTTCACATGACAATGAACAGGGTTAATATAGTGCGATGGGTAAATTTTGCCTTGTTAGGTGGTGCTCTTGGTTATAATAATTGTATCAGTGCATTAACATTTTTAAAATAATAGCAATTGCCCTTGGGTGAAGTGTCCCGCTAAATAAAATACACAAAAACAACAAAAGAAGAAGAAGAAGAAGAAACAGCCTTTATTGTCCCACAGAGGGGAAATTTGGGAGAAAAGAATAATCATCAATCAATGCAAAATAATTTGCAGTACTATTATCTGGATTTTTTTAATCTGGTTTGGCCTTTTTTTTTTTAAGTAAAAAAAGAAAAAAAATGCTTTTAGCTTTTTAAATAATTGTGCTCCTATGGAAAAGTGTTCTGATAACACACTCTTCAGGTTAAGCTAGAAGGACAACTATGGATAACACAACAAAGACCACACTACATGTCATCCTATAATAGTAAATAATAATAGAATTAACAATTATAATACATTTTTTAAAAGTCAGTCCTTTTTTATCTGTAAACTTTTTTGAGCTCAACATATATTTATATTAAAATACAGAGTTCTTACCTTTTGACTGATTCAGTGTGAGAGACTAAAGACTGTTTTCAAACAGTCGAATCTGTGTGTAATGGTAGACTAGTACACCTATTTATATATATTTGCAAGCATTACGGTGGTGTGTAACATTTTGCAATACTGCAAAATGTTCAAAACCAAAGTTCAAAACCATTTTCATAGGGTTCCTGTCTTTCACCACTTCCTTGTCCAAGGTTTCAGTTTAGCTCAACTAAATTATTGATTTGTCAGTAGTTATTTAACAATAAGTCATTTGACAGATTCAGTTGCTAGGATTTACTCTATTATGCCATTATCAATGATTTTTGTTATGTAAACATTGTTTATTCTTCACTATACTGCTTTTCTAGGTTTAGGGGTTTGCGTGTGTGTAGTCTTTCCTGCTTGTGTTCTCTAAATAGCAATAAATAATTATAGTTATTTACTGTCATAGTTCTAGACTACACACTAGACCAGGGGTAGGGAACTCCAGGCCTCGAGAGCCGGTGTCCTGCAGGTTTTAGATGTGTACCTGATCCAGCACACCTGAATCACATATAGAAGTCATTAGCAGGACTCTGGAGAACTTGACTGCAGACTGAGGAGGTAATTCAGTCATTTGAGTCAGGTGTGCTGGATCAGGGACACATCTAAAACCTGCAGGACACGGGCTCTCGAGGCCTGGAGTTCCCTACCCCTGCACTAGACTATGCTATTTCCTAACAATGTAGAGCAATAAAGTGTGAAGTAATTGTGTTTCTTTCAAGTCATACTCTTTGTTTGGGCTTCTTCAAATGATCCACAGCTTCAGATTAGTTAGACTCTGGTTTGGGACAGTGGCGTAATATCATCAAAGGCCTTTGATTAGCAGCACCTAGCTGTTGCTTACCCTCTTAATTTCTATGGAAGCAGAATATCATATACTAGTCAAGAAGAGCATTATGACCATATGCCTAATA
Source organism: Archocentrus centrarchus (assembly GCF_007364275.1). Taxonomy (NCBI): domain Eukaryota; kingdom Metazoa; phylum Chordata; class Actinopteri; order Cichliformes; family Cichlidae; genus Archocentrus; species Archocentrus centrarchus. Next base: position 7,166,060 of record NC_044369.1, on the reverse strand, counting down.
TTGTGTTTGTCCCCGTTTTGCTACAATAACAGCCCTGACCCGTCAAGGCATGGACTTCACTATAACTCTGAATGTGTGCTATGGTATCTGGCACTAAGATATTAGCAACCAATACTTTAAGTCCTGTAAGTTGCGAGGATGGGCCTCCAAGGATCAGACTTGCTTGTCCAGCCACTCAACACCCAACAGAGCTACCACCACTGACACCATCTTGCCAGCCTCCTGTGTAATCAGATCATTAACCTGGGAGATCGAGTCCCTAATTCATGCCGGCCAGCGGGATAAACCAGACCCTGGAGATGGACCACCCAATTGCCTCTATGTACCCTCAAAGGTGATAGCCAAAATTTTGCAATGGGCACACGCTTCCAAGTTTACCTGTCATCCCGGAATTAAAAGTGCAATCACCTTACTTCAACGCCTGTTTTGGTGGCCATCTCTGATTAAAGATGCCTGAGAATATGTGTCTGCCTGTAGTGTCTATGCCCAGAACAAGTCCTCATGCTCACCTCCCTCAGGTCATCTGAGGCTGCTACCCACTTCGGGTCATCCCTGGGCCCCTATTGCCCTTGACTTTGTAACAGGTCTCCCTCCATCCAACGGCAATATGGTTAATTCTCACCATAGTTGACTGCTTTTTCAAGGCTATTCACCTTTTTGCTCTGCCCAAATTACCATCAGCCCTAGAAACTGCTCAACAATTGACCAACCACATTTTCTGGTTATGTGGAATTCCAGAATATATAGTATCTGACCAAGGACCTCAGTTCATGCGTCGTTTGTGGAGAGAGTTTTGTTCAGTGCTCGCCACCCAGGTTGGTTTCATTTAGTTATCTGGTGTCCATCCACAGACCAACCGCCAAGCTGTGAGAGCCAACCAGGAACTGGAAGCCGCCCTGAGCTGTGTGGAATCATCTAACCAGTCCACCTGGAGTGCCCAGCTAGCCTGGGTCTAATATGCACACAATTCCATGACCACCATGACAACTGGACTTTCTCTCTATGAAGCTTCATTGGGATTTCAACCACCTTTATTCCCAGCAGTTGAAGGTGAGCTCTTTGTACCATCTGTCCAGCATCACTTGCAATGCTGCCAAAGACCAAAGACCAGAATAAGCGCCTGGTGGTTCAGCACTGAATTCCAGCCCTGACTGTTGACCAGGTCAAAAGGTTTTGCTCTCCACCAAGTATGTACCTCTTCATGGCGAATCTAAGATGCTCTCGCCTAATGTCATTGGACCCTTTGACTGACTCTGTAATTAACCCTGTTTCAGTCTGCCTCAAGCTACCTTGTAATATGCAGATTCATGATGTCTTTCATGTCTACCAAGTTAAGCTGGTCAGTACCAGTCCTATGGAGTTGGAGAGAAGAGTTGAGGGAGACATATTACGGATTTGTTTGTCTGGATCGGAGCAAGTGCCACTGTGCCACTGGCCTGAAAATTCTGTTAACCCTGAACTCTGTAAATAAACTTTGTAAATAAACACCTTTTGAGTCCACCCGTCCACTGGTCATGACAAAAACTTTTTGCACACAAACATCCTAATACTATACATCCAAAAGCAGATGTAGAGGTTGTGTTTCATATTGGTAGAACTTAAGTTTTCATTTATTGTTTGCTGGAAAGTTACTTATTCAGACCTATATTTTTTTTTCCTGCCAGGTTATTTTGGTCTATCCTATGAATTTCTTTAAACTTTAATTTTGTACACAAGTCTATAGCCACCCATCATTCAATCATTTGTCCTTTCGGGAAAACTTCAAACGGTTCCTGAAAGCTCAGAAATTGCACTTCACATCCATAGAGGGGTATTATGGTATTTGCTGCTGGAAGTCCACAAACGGCGGTACTTTTGAAGAGTGCTGTGTCGCATTCGACACATTTGGAGGTATAAGGTTAATCATTAGTTATTAATCTCTGTCTCTGTTCCACAGCATGTCTTTTGTCCTATTTCTCTCCCCTCACCCCAACCAGTCACAGCAGATGACTGGCCCTCCCTGAACCTGGTTCTGCCAGAGGTTTCTTCCTGTTAAAAGGGAGTTTTTTCCTTCCCACTCTTGCCAAGTCCTTGCTCAGAGGGTGTCGTTTTGACTGTTGGGTTTTTGTAATTATTGTAGGGTCTTTACCTTACAATATAAAGTGCCTTGTGCAACTCTTTGCTGTGATTTGGCGCTAAATAAATAAAATTGAATTGATCTTCTGATGTCAGAGTTTTCTTGAATGCAGCTAATTCTGGATTTAACAGGGAGACAATGAAGAGAAAGCAATATGGGAGAAATCTGCTCTCTCTTTCTAGTCCCTGTCAGTACTCTTGCTGCAGCATTTTGGATCAGCTGAAGGCTTTTCAGGGAGCTTTTAGGGCAGGATTCCTTCAAGGTAATGCATCCAAAGTAAGTGTCTCGTTAGACACTGTTTCTCTAAGATTTTTAGAGCCAAATATAATCATTTCAGTTTTATCTGAATTTAGAAGTAGAATTGGCCCTAGCACAGAACCCTGTGGAACTCCATATTTTTGCAGACTGATGAATCTCTGCCTATCTTTACTTCTAAGAAATTTGCCTCTCTAAGATTTTCTTTTCATAATCAGTCATGTTACTGACCTATTGCCATTTAACCTAATTAGCTGTAAAATGTTCTTCTAGCTGTTTCTTTTTAGTACCACTTACTTTTCCAGCATTTTGGTGATCCTGTCCCAACTATTTTGGGATCAGCATTGTGGTGATCAAATTCAAAATTGGCTAATATTTTTTCATAAAACAGTAAAATATTTCATTTTAAGTATCTGATGTTTCCTATGTTCTACTGTTAATAAAATATGTGTTTATAAGTTTGTATTCACATTTTACTCATCATGCAAACTGCTTTTCTAGGTTTGTATATTGTGTCATGGTCCTGGGCCGGTGGTCCAGTGTTTTTTGTTATCTTTTGTATTGGTCCTGCGTTGTTGTTTCTAGTTCTTTGTGTTTCCATGTGTCAGGTCTGTGTCCTTGTTCCCCCGTTTGACTTCCTGTTTTATTTTGATAGTCATTTGGTCTCCGTCTGTCATGTTCAGTTTTGCTTCCCTTGGTCTTGTCATTGTGATTGGTATTTCCTGTGTTTCCCAGCTGTTCCCACTCCCTTCGTTATCCTGTGTATTTAAGTCCCGTGTTTTTTCTCTGCCTGTTGTTGCGTCGTCGTCATTTGCTCCCCCGCTGTGTCCCTTCTGTGTTTCTCGGTAGATCTTGGAATTCAGTTTTGGTTATCTTCCTGTTTTGCTGCATTTGCCCCTGTTTCTATTCTGCACTCGCCAAATAAAGGCTAAATATCATCTTACCTCGTCTTCCGTATTCTGAGAGTGAAAATATGTACATCTTTTATCATTAAAATAATGGTTTTCTTTACATTTTACACAAATTTATAATTTACAGATTTTGATTGTAAGCCTTTAGTCTGGTAGTATGAAGTATGGTAATGTTGTATGATTGTGTAAACACATAAGCACTTAAAAATTATAGTTCACCATTCTTAGTTATGTTGTTCTTTTTTGTTACATTGACTTAAGTGTCACTATGTTGTCTTGTTTTAAAGATCAGATGATAGATGATCTTTTTATTTATATACAGTACCAGTCAAAAGTTTGGACACACTCACGATTGTGTTCAAACCTTTGACTGGTACTGAAAGTGTAAGTTAAGTTTACTCATAGAAACCAAAGGATAAATAATGTTATAAATGTAGTCATTAAAGGGTGATATACAGTAGATATAGGTATAGTGAACTTAAAAAATACTTTGTGAAGAAAGGGACAAAACAAGACCATTAAAATAACTATTTTGTTGTAGTATGGATTCTGATGCTCATAGTGCCACTTTAAAGAACATTATGTCATAACTGTACGATAAAATTAATGAAATGTTGTTCAATTGCGCAAAAAAATAAAAGCTAGAACATCTGGTAGTGGGTTTTTTTTCTCTTTGTGTTATGCCTCTCTGGCTCTCAGTGGTGTAATGCATACATGCTTGCATGTTTGTGTAGCATTTTTTGATCGATGCATAGCAATGGCAATGCAAAGTCCTTGCTGTATTAACAGTTTGATTACTTCCCCATTCTCAGTTGCTTATGGTAATATGTATGATTGTGTAAGATACATTAACAGTTTGATTACTTCCCTATGCTCTGTTTTTTCTGCTCCTGCAACATAGAGCAGCAAACAGCGAACAAACTGAAAGTCATACATCCAAAATGTTTCTCAAAAAAAAAATGTTGCTTTAAAAAACAAACTTAAATATTTAAACTTTTGCTATTTTAAAACATTCTTCAGGTATCCATATTTAAAATAAATGTCCCACATTTTAATTTATCCCATATAGCTGCAGGCACATTGTTGCAGGTTTTTTTTTTTTATTCTATCAATTTAGGTTCTTTAGTTTGAATTTTTCTTTTTTATTTAGCTTAGGTGCCACTAACTAACATTTTCCTGTTTGCCTGGCAGAAGAAATATGAATGATGTTCACTTCCAAGAGACAAAGAAGGTACAGGAGCAGGCATACTGTCATGTGCTTGCTCACAAGTAAGTTCATACGTGTATGTGTATCCAGTACTGGGTGGATGACCTCTAGGCCTGTTTGGATTAAAGACACTGATGCTATAGCTCAGCAGAATTATATGGGGTGGTATTATTATCACTTGTGTGCAGTAGTGAATTTAATTTTATACTATCTAGGCTATTAATACTCCCAACCAAATACGCCTTATTTATGTTGACATTTTCAGCTAACAACTCACAACCACTTGAAGAAATTAAGTTCCAGAAAAAATAGAACTGCATGTACATCCAAACTGATCTCTGATTTTTTTTTTTTCACAGTAGCATCTCTAAGGTTGTTCCATCGATGTGACAGCCAAGACTGAGAGATGACTGAGGTGTTAATGTTATGTGGAATGCCAAGCAGTCGCTGCAAGATACTAACAAGCCAGCAGGCAGTAAGAAGCCACAAACTGTGGAAAAAATTTACTTGCGCATAGTTTCTCACACCAATAATATAATAACATTGATAGTAAAGGTAAAAGACCAAAGAATAAAAATAAAATAAACTGAAAATAAAAATGAGAACTCACAAATAGCAGTAAGAGAAAATGAGAAACTAAGTTCACTTAACCACTTTGTCAATAATAGCAGTGGTGGCACTTGTAATGAAGCTTATATGTAAGTTCAGTAAGGAAGATCTGTATTCACTCCTCTGCCTGCAGTCCTGGGTGTTCAGGCTGCTGGTCTATTTTGTACATCACTTCCACTTTCCCACGTCCATGTTGTCATCACTCTGGCCCAATCATTTTCTTACCCGCTGTCTGCAAGCCAAACAGCCTCTGTTCTCTTTGCTTTTCTTAATGTTCTTCTGTCATTCTGTATTTTACTGTAGACTCTCATTCATGCGGCTCACCTCCTCCCCGTCTTCACTAGTTGGAGATCCTCATCTAAGTCTCTACCTGCTTTATCTCTGCCATCACCTGTGTCCAGATTCTAGGGGTCCTGTCCTACTTCCTACCATTATTGTAGCTTTATCAGAGTCTAATTACCAAATACTTTACTATTCAACAAATCATGTTCAGCTCTTTCAAATCTCATTTTATTGAAATAGTACAGTTATAATTATGTTCATAGAGTAAGGATAGTGGTAGTGGTCAAAATAACAATAAAAACAATAAATAATAAAATTTTTTATTGTATATTTGCCACGACGTGCACAACTTCAATCCCTGGCTTTTGGTCCAAACTCAGATGAGCAACAAATGGGTTCCAGTAAATACTAATATTACCCATAATATTAACATTACTAATATGAATATTAATTGCTTCAGCCAAAAGCTCTGGGTTTGTGTAAGGTATAAGGCTTCTTTCTGATAACTCTGTCAAATGGCACTTTACCACAAGGAACTATCTGAGAAGGATAGTAAGATATCCTAAGGTTGTACTGCATTTGCTTTCATAAGTTTCAAATTTAACACTTCTGGCTACCTGTTTTACCAAGAATATGTTTGACGACTTCTGTTTAACTTTGAGATGTGTAGATACCAGAAAAAATAAGCTGTTCTGAACTGCCCTCCATTGATATATAACCAGCAAAGACAACTAGAAAAATTAAGGCAAAGGTGCAACTTTTAGAATTATTGACAACAAATAAAAATTATTTTTGAGCTCCGGCAGTCTTGAGTGGATTTTGATTGTGAGGTTAAAAAAAAATTACAAAGTGATTAGGTGCAAAAGATTCACAATTTAGGTGTAACATACACACGAACACACATTTTTACAGTTATTCAAGTGGGCGAGAATGTTCCAGATTGGTATTTAGCATTCTTCTTTAATGATCTAATGGCCAGTTTCATACAAAATAACATCCATCCATCCATCCATCCTCTTCTGCTTTTCCTCTAAAATCTAAAACTCAGATTCAGAAATACCCCACACAGGTTAACATTTCCATGATGCTCATGTTATTAATGTTATATCTTCATACATGAGTTGGATATGATTAGATGCTTGAGCATTGTGATGGTTAGTCAGTCTGAAGCTGTGGATCATTTGAAGAAGCCAGCCTGAAAGTATGATTTGAGAAACTCCATTAGAATATTTTCTTATTCATCTGCACTGTTGAAAAACAGCATGGTCTAGTATAGTCACAGATTCCCTTATCTGTTACTTAAAAATGCCTTTGACTTAATTATTTACTAATTAAGAGTAAAGTTATTTTATTTCATTTACAATACAAAATAAAGGTGTAAATCCTAACAAATGAGAATATGGATCCTAGCAACTGAAAAGCAGTCTAATGACTTCTTGCTTAATTAACCACTGACAAATTAATCCACTTAGGCTAAACTGTAACACTGAACACACAGAAGTGGTGAGAAAACCCTGCGAAATTGTGTTGCTTTCATGGTTAAAACTAGAATGGCACGAATAAGATCTTATACTTTGCAATAGTGCCAGGCATTACACAATTACTAAATTATATATTTATATTTATTTTAGTAATTCCATTCAAAAGTGAAACTTGTATATTATATTCATTCATTACACACAGACTGATATATTTCAAATGTTTATTTCTTTTAATTTTGATGATTTTAACTGACAACTGATGAAAACCCCAAATTCAGTATCTCAGAAAATTAGAATATTACCTAAGACCAAAAAAAAGATTTTTAGAAATTTTGGCCAACTGAAAAGTATGAACATGAAAAGTATGAGCATGTACAGCACTCAGTACTTAGTTAGGGCTCATTTTGCCTGGATTACTGCAGCAATGCGGCGTGGCATGGAGTCGATCAGTCTGTGGCACTGCTCAGGTGTTATGAGAGCCCAGGTTGCTCTGATAGTGGCCTTCAGCTCTTCTGAATTGTTGGGTCTGGCGTATCGCATCTTCATCCTCACAATAGCCCATAGATTTTCTATGGGGTTAAAGTCAGGTGAGTTTGCTGGCCAATTAAGAACAGGGATACCATGGTCCTTAAAGCAGGTACTGGTAGCTTTGGCACTGTGTGCAGGTGCCAAGTCCTGTTGGAAAATGAAGCAGGAAGCATGAAGTCATTTAAAACTTCCTGGTAGATGGCTGCGTTGACCTTGGACCTCAGAAAACACAGTGGACCAACACCAGCAGATGACATGGCACCCCAAACCATCACTGACTGTGGAAACTTTACACTGGACCTCAGCCAACGTGGATTCTGTGCCTCTCCTCTCTTCCTCCAGACTCTGGGACCTTGATTTACAAAGGAAATGCAAAACTGACTTTGATCAGAGAACATAACTTTGGAGCACTCAGCAGCAGTCCAGTCCTTTCTGTCTTTAGCCCAGGCGAGACGCTTCTGACGCTGTCTCTTGTTCAAGAGTGGCTGACACAAGGACTGCGACAGCTAAAACTCATGTCTGCATACGTCTGTGCGTGGTGGTTCTTGAAGCACCAACTCCAGCTGCAGTCCACTCTTTGTGAATCTCCCCCACATTTTTGAATGGGTTTTGTTTCACAATCCTCTCCAGGGTGCAGTTATCCCTGTTGCTTGTGCACTTTTTTCTACCACATCGTTTCCTTCCCTTCACCTCTCTATTAATGTGCTTGGACACAGAGCTCTGTGGACAGCCAGCCTCTTTAGCAATGACCTTTTGTGTCTTGCCCTCCTTGTGTAAGGTGTCAAAGGTCGTCTTTTGGACAACTGTCAAGTCAGCAGTCTTCCCCATGATTGTGTAGTCTACAGAACTAGACTGAGAAACCATTTAAGAAGTGAAGGTCACTCAATCTGAAAAATTTCAAAATCTTTGAAAATATCCTCAAGTGTAGTCGCAAAGTCCATCAGACAAGTTACCTCTGTTACACAGGATAAGTTCATCAGAGTTACCAGCCTCAGAAACTGCAAGTTGAAAGCACCCCAGATAAGAGCCCACCTAAATGCTTCTCAGAGTTCAAGTAGCACACACATCTCAACATCAACTGTTCAGAGAAGACTGCGTGAATCTGGACTTTATGGTTGAATTGCTGCAAAGAAGCTGCAAAAAGAAGAAGAAGAATAAGTAAGAACAACAAGAGGAAGAGAATGACTTGGGCCAAAGAACACAAAGAATGGACATTAGACCAGTGGAAATCTGTCCTTTGGTCTGATGAGTCCAAATTTGAGATTCTTGGTTCCAAACACCATGTTTTTGTAAGATGCAGAAAAAAAGGTGAGCAGATGGTTGCTACATATGTAGTTCCCACCATGAAGTATGGAGGAGGTCGTGTGATGGTATGGGGGTGCTTTGCTGGTGACACTGTTGGCGATTTATTCAAAATCCAAGGCACACCTAACCAGTATGGCTACCACAGCATTCTGCAGCAACGTGTGTGTGTGTTTGTGTTTGTATGTTATGAAAGAAGTTTTGTCAAATTCATAAAATTATGATTATTACAAAATTAAAATATATATGACTATGAGAAAAATAAAAACTAGAACATCTGGTTTTGTTTTAGATTTTTTTTTTCTTTGTTGTGTACCTCTCTTGGTCTGGGTGGTGTAGGGAGTACACTTTTGTGTGTTTGTCGGGTGGTTTTGCTTGTACTGCAGCAATGACGATGCAAAGTTCTTTCTGTATCAGGATTAACAGCTTGAATACTTCCCCATGCTCTGCTTCCCCTTCTCGTTCTACTTAGAGGAACCAACGGCAAGAAAGTTAAAAATCATACAACAAAAACAGGGAAGTAGCCATTACTAATTTCTTTTTAGCTTGTTTTTCAAGTATTTATTTTTTTGCCATTTTAGAACATTATTCAGTCATGAAGCATGAGTATTAATTCATTCATTCATTGATCCATGCAGCCATCCATCCATATAGTATGCATGTACTGTACTTGCTCACAGCTAACACTGTGTGTGTGTGTGTGTGTGTGTGTGTGTGTGTGTGTGTGTGTGTGTGTGTGTGTGTGTGTGTGTGTGTGTGTGTGTGTGTGTGTGTGTGAGAGAGAGAGAGAGAGAGAGAGAATCCAGTCCGCAGTGCATAACTGATGATCACTGTGCATTTTACAATTACAGACATAATGTAACTCAACAAAATTATATCTAGTAGCATTATTATCTCAGAGTTAGTGTTACACTTAATATTGATACAATAATAATTTGTGTACCATTTATTACCTTTACAGTGAGGTAGACTGAAGTCATAATGAAAACCTGACAGTGTCCCCAGTTAGAAGGCCCAGTTGTTCCAAAGATAGCAGAGCTATTTGTGTAAGGTGATACCTCTCAGCTGACCACATTTGCAGTATCTGGGCTATTAATGGCCCTAACCAAATACACCTTATTGATTTTGTTTAACTGAGACATTTCCAGGTAAAAACTCACAACCACATGAAGAAATTAAGCTCCAGAAAGTGAAAAGCTACACATCCATCCAACCTGATCTCTGGGGGATTTTTTTTTTCTTTCAGTTTCTAAGCTGGTTCCATCTGTGTGACAGAAGAGATTGTGAGATGTTTGAGGTCTTAATGTTATGTGGAAACCAAGCAACCAGATTCTCAGGAAGATCCTAACAAACCAAAAGACAATAAGGTGCCACAAGCTGAGGGTTTGTATTTGATCCTGGTGTAAGCCCCCTTTCTGCTGGCTCTGTCAAATTGCACTTTACCACAAATATCTGAGGAGGGCAAGAATTCACAGCAACAGCTAAAAAGGATCTAGTAAACTATCCTCAGGTTCTCTGGCACTTTGTTTACTTCTTTTCACACATACACACACGCACGCACGCGCACACACACACACATACACTTTGTCTTCAAAGTAACAAAACCTACAGAAGTGCTATCATCACTGTAGTCAGATCATGCATGAACTCAGCATACAGTATGTTAATTGGAGGGAATGGAAACATCAAAACCACTGCTAAAATGGTAAGGCAGTGTTGTGCAATCACTTCCCCAAACAAATTTAAATTTTAGTTATGAAAGCTGAATGTGAGAAAACAAACCCTTTTAAGCAGCTGCAATGACTTGATAACTTTATAAATAACTTTCTGTGGCACTCGCAGTACAATTAAAATATATCACCTGTCAGTATATAAAGAATGGGGTATTAAAATAATCACAAAGAAAAGTAGCATATACTCACTTTTGACAAATGAAATAATATCTCAAATAATTGTCAGTTAATTTTCTGCTGATTCACTATTTCAGCTCTACTTGACTATGCTCTTAGATAACTTTTAATTGTTAGCAAAGCATAACATTTTAAAAGCTTTTTATATCATTTGCATGAAACAAATCTTAAATTGCATTTTTTACTAAAGCTGTAAGACAAATGGAGTAGCATGAAACGTATCCCTTTTGAAATATAGTGGAATAGAGAATCTCATGAAAGATGATGCTCAGATCAAATATGTACTTGTGAGAAATATACAGTACCAGTCAAAAGTCTGGACCCATGGTGAATGGATTAGTGTGTCCAATCTTTGTACTGGTACTGTACATCTGTACATTGTCGAAGTAGGGGCTTAGATTTTAGGTAGGGGCGGTAGGGGCACGTCACTACCAATATCAAATGATGGCTGTTATCTCCTTACCAACATTTTTGATTAAAATATCACACTCTGTGCTCCGTGGTACACAAAGAGTTAACAACATGCAGAATGGGGGTGTGGTTACTACCATGTCAGCATGTATGGCTGTAATTAGCGGTGCACCGAGGGGACCCCTCCCCCGGACCCTGACTGAGCCCATTGGTAGGGACATGGGCCTACCAATTAACATTGGGACCAATGTTAATTGGTAGGGACACTGCCTATATGTCTATTAAGTATATCATACACACATTTTTTTAACCAAAACATGGCTAAATATGTAGAGTACACATGTTCTGGTTCCACTGGAAGTATCTGCCTTGTTTTTGCTTTCCGATAAGAAATGTCTAAGGGTGGAAACATCACTGTAGTGTTGTTCTTATGGGGCGGCACATGCTTGTCAATTTGTTATTCTTATGCATCCTACACATTACATCTTCTGTGTAAATGTCATTTCTAGCTGGTTGTAAAGGATGAGAAACTGCACATGCAGTTAACAAAGCCATATCAGCTGGGTATACTATAGTCTAAATCATGCATATGGTAAGCAGACATCTACACATGCACATGGCAGACATTATGCACAGCCTGAGCAGACTGTTTGGCACCTCCTCTGCCTTCCAAAGAAAGTTTTTCAAAGTAGTTATTGTTATTGTCCCCAACTCTCCAATAACAACGAACTATCCAGCACACACTTATGGAAGCACACTCCTGTGCTCCTGTCCTTTCATTACAGATGGAGTAGTGACTCTCTGCCTGCTCTCAGCTGGGTTTTAGGGCCCTGATGCCACTCACTGGCTATTGAATAATGACCCTGAGAGACCCAGCTTTAGCCTAATCCCTACTTGAAAGCTATCCTTCCTCTAATTCAATTCCTCTTTAAACCCTCACTGGAGAAAGACGAGTGGTTCATAACACACATACACACCTGGATTAATGCAGGCAGACTTGACCGACTGCTCCAATACCACAATGGAACTGAATAATGACACAACGGTGAAGGATGTGACATTTAAAACATGGAGGACAAGTACTCTGTAGGAATTACATTTAGGCCATCCTGTATTTTTTAATTTTACAATTTTGAATCATTTTAGTTGATTACAATTTCTACAATTTCTGAAGAAAAACAACAGATATGTGGCTCCAGAGATTTTTTTTTTTTACGTGGACATTGTGACATTTATGAATTTTTTAAAAATATATTTTTATATAATTTTTGTCTCCACCTGTAGGTGCTGTTAGCATGCAAAAAGAAAGGAACATTTATGGTGTCAGTGTGCTGTAAATTTTGCCAGGCCTGCATGTTGAATTGCATCCTAGAGTTTTTTTTTCTTTTTTTTTTTTTTTAAAGATTTATTTTTGGCCTTTATTATTTTTATGACAGGAAAGCAGAGCATGCATGAAATGGACAGAGAGTAGGGGACATGGCCCAAAGTTGACTTGAGCTCAGGCCGCTGCAGTAGCTGCTCAACCAACTGAGTTATACTGGCACCTCCTGCAGGTTATTCTGATGTAGAACAGTTACATATTAGATACAGTGTTTCTGATGATATTGGGATTTTTCTATAGTTAGTAGTCTCCTGAGCTGCTGTGTCATTTGCTCATAAAGTAGGTCTGCAGTAGTTCACTCAGTAGTGGGACATTTTTAGCTCATTCCACACCAAACACAATGCTTGTGAGTGACTTTCACAGCAGCTCCAGGCAGCACAGACGAACACGAGAAGAAGACAAACCATTCATAAAGTAATATGTATAAGATTAAACTGGACTTTAAAAATAAAAATGCATTGTTTATGAATCAGCTGAACTGCGGTGATTTAAAAAGAGAATGTGACCAAGTTTTAAACATCAACCCACTGAGATCCAACACGCCACACTTGAGTTTTATGCCCTTATAGAAACAATAAAACTAGATAGAAATAGAAACAGGAGGATGCTGTTAAAATAACCTGACATGCAGGAGACTATGGAGAGTGCAATAAAACCATCTCGGGAATGAGGAGACTCCAGCAGACACCTACAGATCTACAATATGTGTCTTTAGTTGTACATGCCTGATGGGCTGCTGAGATCTAAAGACACTGAGATCCAACACGCACAAGACATTTGTGATGCTCTGGGTGAAAATATGTTGCTGTCATCTTAAATTGTCACTTGGTGCAACATGCGACAAAGTGGGTAAACCTGGATTTTCTCTTTTTCAAATGAGGTCACCTGAAAGAACATCCAAGTGTTTGTTCACAACATCCTGTTGTCAGTTTTTTAAAGTCTGTGACATCCATATTGGAGACAATATCAAAAGCTATGTCAGACATAACAGATCCCCTCCATATATTTTTCTAGGCTATCATTTGTAAACCCTTTACACAAAACCAAATACATAAAGTTACCACTTTTAGGTACATCGTGCCTTCACTGAGGTTTTTATATTTGTTTTTGCTGTTCAAGTTCAGTATAATTTTGGATTAAAATTTGTAGTTTGTTTTGCTCCTAAACTATATGATATCATAATTAAATTTTTTTTAATGTATAGAAAGTTGGGCAGCACAGTGGCATGGTGGTTAGCACTGCTGCTTCACAGCTAGAAGGTCTGCGTTCGAATCCAGCTTGGCCCGGGCCTTTCTGAGTGGAGTTTGCATGGTCTCCCTGTGTCACAGTCCAACGACATTCAGTTACTGGGGTTAGGTTAATTGGTGATTCTAAATTGCCAGTGAGCGTGAATGGTTGTCTGGCTCTCTGTGTCGGCCCTGCAACAGGCTGGCGACCTGTACAGGGCTTACCCTGCCTCTCACCCTGTGACAGCTGAGATAGGCTCCAGCCCCCCCCAACAAGATAAGCATAAGAGAATGAATGAATGGATGGATGTGTATAAAGTTTTAAAAATTTGATATGTTTCTATTTCTAAGAAGTGAGTAATAATAATTAGTGGTGGTTTGTAGTGATCTTTTATTTTAAACAGACATAAATAATATAATAAACATATAAGTTTTAACATGGCATTTATCAGTGGGTATTATTTAACGTAAACTACCCTCTATTTATACAGTGTCCAGGCTCCCCCAAGAGGATAATATGTTCCTTATTGTAGGCTGTGAATGAGAAAACAAGTACAAAACAAAAGCACACAAAATGCAGAAGTAGTAGTTCAGACAGCAAATTCATTAACAAGAGAGAAAGTGGTTACTATACTTAAAATTTGAAATATCAAATTCTTTTTGTTGCATAGAGTTGAATGATATAATAACTTAAAAAGCCTTTGATGTTTTAAATCTAATACTAAATTTTAACAGTACCAACTCATAAAACTGTTCGGGAAACTGTTTCAAACTAAGCACACTGCAGTGGCAGTTTTCATTTATATTTAGTTTTTAACTGTTTTTTTGGTCTGTTTCCAACCTCATAATGTTCGCATGGTTTGTTTACATCTTTGTTCTTTCATCATAACTTCAGAAAATTTCCAAACATCTTTCTGTGACAACATCAGTCTCAAAGTCAGAGAATCATTTCTTGGAAATACAGAAAGCTGAAATGAGGTGGGAAGCGCGAGGAATGGATTCTCAACGCCGCCTAGCAAAACGCACGGTCTGCTCCTCAGTCTTTTGATATTCAGCAACAGCACACACACGCGCGCACACACAAAGTAAAGCTCTACCTCATCATTGCTGTGGAGCATGGAAGATGAAAAACTCATGAGTGTACGCATTTTGATTCTTAAATCAACAGTGTTTTGATTTTGGTTTTGCTACAGCAGAGCGTGAAGTAGCTTATTATCTGCTTCATTACTGGCAGGAGGACGGGGATGCGCCTGTGTGACTGTTTTTGTGAGACACACAGTTTTCTGTGTGTGTGTGTGTGTGTATGAATGCGTGGATGTGTGAGCCAAAAATGTAACCATGCCCATCCCATTGGTTTATTAGACACTCATACAGTTTTTCTTTCCAAAACGAGTGGGTGTGGGAACATTTTTTTATTGACTAAACAAAGCAGCAGATTGCACTGAGAATCATTTTATGGCATCCACAAACACATAAGCAGTTGTTGTAAAAGACATAAGGTTACTAAAGTTGCCAAACTCACCCACTATGATATTCATTTGAAATAGTTTAGATTACAGACTGCACTAACAGTGTGCAGACAGTGTCCAGAGTTACAGCGTAACATTTTGTACTTGCAGGTGTACACGTACAATATACTACAACACATATACAGTATGTAGGTACTGGCGAACGAGTTATTGAATGAGGGTGTTCACAATTCACAAACTTACAACACACTTATAGTGTCGTTAGGTTGTAACTACTGGGTACTTGTTCTGTTATTACAAGTTAGAGCATTACCTGCTGAGCAATAGTCTTGTCATTTAAGGGTGACTACAGAGAGTATTTATGGAATAGTTATTATTTAAATACTCGGTACCTACAGTATGCTATTACATTACAGGGTCTACTATGACCATAAAGCCCTACAAAAATCTGACTGCATCAGTTAAGCTCACTATTAGTACAGAAGATTATGCAGTAAATCTGGAGTAATAAACAGTGTTATCAATTCATTAAGAATAGTTGGTATTTTTGGCTGCTGCTTTTTCCCAAGAGGTCACCAGAGCAGATGGATTTGCGTGTTTGATTTGACACAGATTTTACACCGGATGCTCTTCCTAATAAACACCCGCCCCTGTTTATCTGAGATCGACACTAGGTGTGCAGTAGCTTGTGACCCCCTGTTCATTGTAATTTTATACCATGTTCTACTTCACTGCATTTCTGAGGGATATGTGTGTGTGCCAGTAGTAAGTAGATACCTTATAGGTAAAGATTTTCAAACCCTTTTATGTGCATGTAAATGGTTTATTATACAGAAATTAAACCCAGCAGTATAGAAAGTGAATAAAATTAGATTATATAAAATTTTAGTTGTATAATGTAGCAACAACATAGAGCACTTTGGCAACACAGTGAATCTTTTTATATTTATAATTTAAATGTATTTTTCTCAGGTAAAATTATGAATGTTTATTGCTAATTATTGCTGACTAGGACACTGAAGGAGTGTGAGAGAGCAGGCAGAACAACATGCAGGATAATCAATGGCACAGGGCGGAATCAAGTCCGGGCCTGTGCGGTGGCCTTGCAGCATATTGGCTGCCTGCTGGTGAGCTACTGTGAACTGGCACCCAGTTTTGAATTTTTTATTTAAAAACATTACTTATACCAATGAAGCATGCAAACACTGTATTTTTACTCTTCTTGACTATTCTGTGACTTTTATGCTTATTCCATATGAATCAATCAATCGGCCCCAGCAACCTAGATGAAACCTCCTGGTCTCGGTAAACTTTATTTAAACAAAATTCACCCAAACAATGCTGACGATAAGAGACAAATGAAGTGTTTCTTTGTGCGGCCATACCCTGAATGTTAAACATGGAGCCAAAGTGCTGGAAGATGATCTGTGTTCTTAGTCAAGACAGCAGTTTCAACCAAAGCATTTTGGAAACTGATGAAAACCATAAGATAAAAAAACCTAAATTTCTGACAGAAATAATTTTGATCATTCCAGCTCCCGAGCGTAGATGCATCTCAAATGTTAACCAGTCTCTCAGAATATTGACTCAGTTCTAAAATCAGTTGGTAGCAAGCTATTAAAATTATGCTTAATCTGTATAGTGTTTGCATCATTTATTTATTTAACATAGAGCCACCAGATCATACCAAAATAAGTCAATGAAAAAGACAATAGCATTTTGATCCTGCATCTGTGTGTAAACAGGCCATCATATTTAGGGTTCAACTTCAGGTTCCTCTTAATGTCTTTTTAGTGACTGTTAGTTTTGCTGTGCACGATTATGTGTTTTGCTTGTGGTGTTTATTTACAGTTGTGCGCATTTGTGTGTGACAAATGAAGGACCCACATGAGGTTTCCTGTCTAAACTTGAGTGCTCAGAGGTCTGCTGTGGCAGATAGGACCGCTGCCTTTGTTCACATTACAACCCTAATTAGGCAGTGCATTGTGTGTGAGAAATATGAGAGCCTTTCTATGTGTGTGTGTGTCTTTGTGTGTGACTGGGATATTGAGAGTGACAGCTGAATGTTGCCACCAGCATGCTCCACTTGTCTCCTTGTTTCACTTCAGACCACCAGAGTGAACTGCTGATGGCAGGCCAAATGAATAAAAACACCCACACTTTATCACATATGCAGATTTTTATATTTCTGTATTTGTGACATCCCTCTCTGATGTGAATCTAAAACCTTACATCTTTAAATTAATAACAATTATGACTTTTAATATACTGTGCTACCAGAATCTCAGAAATGTAACAAAAGAAATGAATTTGGACCCACGTTTTCTAAAGATTAGGTGCAGTAAGTTTTCGCTAGAGGCACCATAATATAGAGGCAAACTATGGTGTTTCTGCCTAAATACAAATATACCAATAAATAAAGAAACCAAATACAAACATTTAAAATGCAAAGATAAATATTAAAACTTGTGCTGTGTAACATATTTTATCTCAAGATCAAAATACATGTGTAAATAAACACAGTCTTGTAATCACGGGTAAACAAACAAATCTGTGTATACATGTATGTATGTATGTAACTTCCCCATGTGCTAATATAAGAAAACACACATGACTAAAATGTTCTTGTAACGCAACTGGACATAAATCCGAGCAAGAAGTAGCCTCGTTACACAAGCGAGATGCAGTTAATTTTTTTTTAACACAAAACTGAGTAACCACACCCCTATATTATCCACACAAACATTAAGACACTTTCACTAGGAATTTTTTTTTTTTTAAATCACAAAAAAGTAGTTCCTGTAAGGAAATCATACTCTTTGTTCACAAAGAGATGAACAGCCTGTAATTTTTCTGGTAGTTTCATTTTAATGCAGAGAGACAGAATATCAACCAGTATTTCCAGAAAGAAAAAAACAAATTGCACAAAAGGTATAAACTTTTTTCTGGCTCCCACAAACAGAATTTTGGCTCCCACAACCAATCAATTAATCAATCAATCTATTACAGATATTCCTGATCTCTTGTTGTGTATATAAAGCACACCTGTCCACAGAATAAGTTTCTTCCATTCTAACTTCTCCACCACCAACCAAAGGCCTATCAAAGCATGTCAGGAACAAGATTGTAGACCTGCACAAGGCTGGAATGGCCTACAAGACTATCACCAAGAAGCTCGGTGAGAAGGTGACAACTTGCTGATGTGATAATTTGTAAATGGAAGAAATTTAAAATGGCCATCATTCATCCACAGTTTGGAGCTCCGTGTAAGATTTTGCTTCATGGAGTGAGGATGATCATGAGAGCGGTGGTGTATCTGCCCAGAACTACATGGGAGGAGCTTGTTAATGAGCTCAAAGCAGTTGGGACTACAGTCACCAAGAACACCATTGGTAACACACTACACCCTAATGGACTGAACTCTTGCAGCATCCTGCTCAAGAAAACACATGTATAGGCCAGTCTTATATTTGCCAGTGAATATCTAAATCATTCAGAGAAGGTTTGAAAGAAAGTGCTGTGATCAGATGAAACCAAAATGGAGCTCTTTGGCAACAACTTGGCCCGCCATGTTTGGAGGAAGAGAAATGCTGAGTGGGACCCAAAAGATCACCATCCCCACTGTCAAGCATGGAGGTGGCCATATTATACTTATTATTTTATTTATATTTCTGCTAAGGATACATGACGAATTCACCACATTGAGGTGTCAATAGATGGGGCCATGTACCGTGAAATACTGGACAAGAACCTCCTTCCCTCAGCCAGAACACTGAAGATGGGTTGTGGATAGGTCTTCCGGCATCACAATGCAGCCAAAACATACTGCCAAGGCAACAAAATTGCTAAAGATGAAGCACATTAAGGTCTTAGAGAGGCCTAGTCAGTCTCCAGACCTCAATCCTATAGGAACTCTGTGGACTAAAGTCTGACAATTTCACTGTGAACACTGAAATTGTCAGACTTTAGTTACATTTGCAACACTGATTTAGAAGATGCAGTTGACCTAATGTGGTTAAGGAGGAAAGGCGGAAATTGTCATCTCTATACTGAAACTTAAGTTTAGAGGCAAAAATCTGCCATGGAGAATCTCTCCTAAAAACTGTGTACCTTCCCACAGTAAAACTCAATTGTTGTCCAAATAAACTGATTTCATGCAAATATCTCAGTGGGACTCAAAGGCACCGACGTCCATCACTGCACCACTGCAGCGGTGCAGTGAATTGTGAAGAAAAAAGAGGAGACCACACTCTTAAAACCCATTCTGCAGTGGGACAAATTGCAGCAATAAACAAGAAAAGCATATTCCAGCTGCATTGAACATTTTAATTTAAACACAGCATTGCTAAATTGCTCGTGAATTTGATGCACAGACACTGATTTCTGTTTGAGTTATTTTAGTGTGTGATTCACTCCCTGTCTGGCCCTGCGGGATGCCATCACTGTTGAAGCTCGAGGCGGCATGTGAACAGGCTATCCGCGACTAAATTTCTGTTTATGTGCCCGCGTGTGTTTGGATATGCGTATGTGTCCTGGTGCTACTGTTGGAATATAAAGTTCTGCCCTGGCAAATGTCAGGCATATCAAATACCAGAGAGCCTGCCAGCAAAGCCTGTGGCATAGACAGTCACAAATATATATTTATATACAACTCAAAGGCATACCAAAGTGTGCTGATAGCATAATACTGCCCGAGGCAAGTTAATGTGGTGTTTATGTTTTACTCAGCATGGTCCTTAAACACTTTAGTATGCAGACAACTTAGCTTGAGGCTCATACTTTTCTTAGCCTGAAGCTAAATACACAGCTAAGCCACGTGTCTGTCTAGCAGATGCGGTTCTGGATGAAGGCGATTAAAGTCCCCGGTGTACAATATTACTTACTTTCAGAAAATTATATGTCTATTAGATTCACCATGACCAGCAGTGTTTTTTGATTTGTTTCTTGGTGGTAAACATCAACTAACCATAAAGCATTTCTGCTATAAAATTCTGTTTTATGTGCAGATGACAAGTCTGATTTTTCCTAGAAATATTTTACATATTAACTGACTTTTCAAGTTTCAAGTCAGCTTTTTGCATATTATGCAAGACTTCGCAATAATCAATGTAACCAGTTGTTGACTTTCTAATGATTTCAGAACAACGCTTTTAAATTCACTCTATTATTGTGACAAAGTACATCTTGGTTTGGAAGCACAGACACATTTACACATCATTTTAAACTATTAAATATTCCTCATATAATTTTATTTTTGATTTCAAAATAAAGACATTGAATTTTTGAATGGACAATTACGTTGAGATCTCTAAAATCTCTAAAATTAGAAACATATTGTCTCAGAGTGAAAAACTAGTTCATGCATTTATTACCTCTAGGCTGGACTACTGTGAATCATTATTACCAGGTTGTCCTAAAAGCTCCCTGAAAAGCCTTCAGCTGATCCAAAATGCTGCAGTGAGAGTACTGACAGGGACTGGCTCCCTGTTTTTAAGATTAGGCTCAAAACCTTCCTCTTTGATCAATCCTATGGTTAAGGCTGGATCAGGAGAACCTGAACCCTCGCTGAGTTACACTGGTTTTCTCTCTGTTATTGTTGGGTCTTTACCTTACAATACAAAGCGCTTTGAGGTGACTGTTGTTGTGATTTGGCGCTATATAAATAAAATTGGATTGAATTGTTAAACAGTGAAAAATGGAGGAAATTAACTGTGGATAATCACAACACCACTCTATTTGAAAGGGAATTTAAAAAAATCCAAATATGAAATGGCATTTTTGATTTGAAGACATGAATAAAAAAAAAACTGAACAGAAAAATCCATTGCCTTCAGGTAACATTATTATAATGATTAGGAGTAAGTTGTTATATACAGGTTTTTCTCAGTGTTACAGTCTTCAGTTCTTCCCATTCAGGTCAGGAGTACTTTCACTGTTGCTTTCTGCCACTAACTGTCTAATGCCCTACCAGTTCATTTCACAGCACTGAGAGTGTCGCTATGGCTCACTAGAAGTGTGACTAATGTGTTTTCTGTGACTTTCCTCAGTCCACTTTTGCCTCCGCAAGACCCTTCCCTTCTTCATTGTATAACCTCTGGTCTAATCGCTCATACATCTCTGCTTGCCACAAATAGAGACATGAGCTTATTCTTCCTCATTTTCATTCATCACAATCAACACTTCATCATCACGTTTGCCTTCTTTGTGGATGTTTTGCCTTTTCAGTAATCACACATTGTGAGCCAATTTGCATTGTTTTAATACCGTTAATGTTCTCATCATGTCCAACATTATGCTGCTTGATGACTCTCTAAAATTACTGCTTTACTGAAGGAAAAACAAATCTTTGGTGCTATCAGCATGGGTTTCTTAGTTGTATTTCACAGTTTTTACAGTCTGACCTGCTGGATGGATGTCTCTGTTATTCTTATGTAGTCATGTGTTTTAGAAGTGCACTGCACATGCTTCTGTGCCTGTGTTGATTCGCTGATTCAAAGGTGTGAGATCAGAGTTATGCCTTGGATAAATTTACACCAATGCATTGGTGTTCAATGCATTATTCAGTTTGATCAAATATAAATATAAGTCTTTTTTTTTCCAAATCGACACCCTCATTGCGGGATGTAGAAGATAAATTCTGTATGAAAAGTTGTGGATGGATTAGTAAATTATGTAACAGTATAACAAAGACAAAAAAAAAGAGCCTATGAGCTCCGATTTTAAATTTCTGAAATGAGTCTGTGAAAAATCTGTGAGGAATTGATTAATCCTGATAAAGGGCTGTGTTGCTGGGCCCGGCTGGAATCACAGTGGAAGATGTTGGTAGTGTTTGTTATGTTCAGATTAGGAATGTAAAAGCTTCAAAGTTTAATGTTTGCAGAGCTTCACTCATCATATTTATGACTTAATGATCTACAACTATAAGTAAAATTTGAACCTACAGAACTACACCCAAGGATTTTTGTTTTTTAGAAACATATTTGCTACACTGGCAGACATTTCTTGGCATCACCTTGTAATTAATAATTCATATGGCACAGTATTACTTTTTTTTTTTTTTGGCAAATTGTCATTTGTCATTTTCACCGACTTCTTTACCAGAAGAAGTGCTCATTGGGTAATTGACACATCTCTAATTTAATCCTAATTTTATTTGCTATTTGTGAGCTCAGCGTGCTGCCGAGCTAGTCAGTCACTTTCCTTCTCTGCTTGAGGCATGGGCATCATGGCCTGCTTCATTAAACACACTGCTGAAGTGTCTGTGGTTCAGGGAAATTTGTTGGATTTTCTATGTGATTGAATCTGCTGATAAATAGGCTTGCTAAGCCGGCTATAATGGAGTGAATATGGATCTCTCAGAGCTGTCTTAATGGTACTCTTTGAGTGTTACATTGTCTCATGACATGAAATGTAAAACAACTTTTAGAAACACATTTTTTTAAGGCTAATAATAATACAAAAGAGTACACTACAAAATACATTTATAAAACTATATAATTCACATTCTCTTTTCCTACTGCAAAGTTATGTTTGCCAGGGCACAGGGGCAGAAGTGTGATATATAAAATGATGGGAGCCTTAAACTTCTTCAGTTCAAGAAGTTAAACCGTTTACTTGGACTCTGAGAAATAACACTATACTATACAAACAATGTTGTAATTTTCATTACTAAAAATAAAATCAGTGTCATTTGATTTTTTTAATCAATCAATAAATATACATGCAATTACATATTCTGTTCATAGTTTGTAATCAGCATATGTTTGCCATTTGTTTTCTTGCTTTCCTGCCATCACACTATTTTATGGTACAGTCAGACTAGGGAAAACTATTTAGCAGTTGAATGGTCTGTCATGTTCACTGTTAACTGTCTGATGCTGAATGGATTCTGTAGAGTTGGTTATTTAGAGCTGTTCTGTTGAGAACAGCTGCCTGCTGCAGCCCAAAAAATGATGCCATTAGATCAAGTGAAAGACATATAACCACAACCGAATGGTAAAGTTTCACCCCACCAGCTGATGCATAAGCTAACATTCACTATAAAGCTCCCATAAACCAGGAGTTACAGATTTAGGTCATTTCTCCAAAGGTTCACCACTACGTGGGCCTTTTAACGATGTCACATTATCAGTTGAAATACTGTTATTTGTTTGTAACCAAACATTTTCTTCTTTTTTTTTTTTACTGTATTGTGGATATGCTGTTTGTTGTATTTTTCTGTACACAGCAGCAGTTTTTCCATATTCAGATCTTGGGTCTAAAGACAAAGGGTGGAGAATAAAGGTGGCTTGAAAAATCAATTTTGTATAGGGACCAGAGAAAATGTGACTTTCTTCCGGAAGACTAAAGTGCACATAGATTTTAAACATATAATATAAATCCAAGAGCCAAAAGATGTTTACAGCATTTAAAGCTAAAAAAAAACAAACAAAACAAACCCTAGAAATCTTATATTAAATGACAGCACTGCATTGGGTGCACAGAGGAAAGGGTGCTGTCCTCACAGTGGTTCCACCTTCTTTAAGTTCTTGGTTCTAAATAATCTTGATCAGCAAGGCTGCTGCTGTTCAAATCTGAAAAGGGCACATTTGACAGAAATGACAAGAGCTGTGGTGGCATTACATAGGGTGAGCATGCCTATACGATGTCATGGCACATAAAATTATCTGAGCACATCTCAGTGAAGCACACGAAGAGTGAAAAGGTGCTGGAGCTCCAGACAGAACATGGGTACTTTAATATTTTTCTACCTGGAACATTCTGTATTGACCTATATAAAGAGTGAGGATTAATAAAGCAAAACAAAATACTGGCAGGCAGTATTGTTAGCATGTGAAATAAGTACTCCGAGTAGTGTGTGCAGAGAGCTCACACACAAAAACAAGCACAAGCGCATCGACACGCGCTCTAGCCTGAGGAGACAGCTTGCAAACAGCATGATTTAGGAGGTAGGTGACTGGCGAACAGTAGTGTTTAGGAGAGAGGGGAAAAGAAAAAACAGAAAGGAAGGATGAAAGGGAATGGAGGACAGAGAGCAAGACAATCGGCTCCATCAATTACCCTGTTAAATGAACAAAGAATAGCAACAGGACACAGGCTAATTTTAATCAATGGAGACATGTGGCATTCAGGGGGAGGGCAACAAATTAACACTTGGAGCAATTAATCTGGTCCTGAGTGCACTCCATATCCTGAAGATAAAGAAAAAACAATGAAGGTTCATTCCTCATTCAAATATGCCTACACAACTTTTTTTTTACGGGCTTGTCTGAGATGTTAGAATAATTGTTAAAGGCACATTAATTCATTATTGGGTTTTTTGTTTGTTTATTTAAAAGTTTGCAGCAACTGTGTTATAGAATTAGAGCCAGTTCCAGCAATTTGAGGG
The DNA here is from genome assembly GCF_007364275.1 of Archocentrus centrarchus. NCBI lineage: Eukaryota > Metazoa > Chordata > Actinopteri > Cichliformes > Cichlidae > Archocentrus > Archocentrus centrarchus. Next base: position 7,141,584 of record NC_044369.1, on the reverse strand, counting down.
TTAATGGTTTGATTCATGCTGTACCCGCTGTTTGTGTCTTGCAATGGGTGAGGGTCCATTTGTGAAGTACTTTGGATAAAATAGGTAAAATATTAATACTCATATTGATATTTGCTATTTAAGCTTTTTTTTTTTTTTTTTTTTTTTTTTTTTTTTTAGCAAACTAAGTCACACATAAAAAAAATCAAAGTAAAAACAAGAAGTAACCAAAGAATAATAAAATGAATGCTATCACTAAACAACCCAAAGAAAACAACTGAACATGAAGACAACAAGACTCACACCAAGCATGAGGACAGAGACAAGGGAACAGAGGACAGTGACCTAAACACAGAAAGATAAGACAGAGGGAAGAGCAAATGTGGTGAGGGAACTTAAATTAGGATGCAAAACTGAAACTCATACTAGCATAAAATAAAACAGGACTCAACCACACAAAGATGTCACCAAAAATAAAGCTTGCAATCTACTAAAAAATGAAATAAAAACAGGAACCCAGAAATCCGCCGAACAATGAAATCAAAACCTCAGCCACTAACAGTAAAACTTCAACAGAAGCTCAAACTTAAATATAATCACTAAGAAATCCAAACCTCAAAACAGCAAAAACCCTGTTACCACGATGGATATTTTTATATCTATATGCTGTATGTAAAAAAAAATATATGTTCTTACCACTGGTGGACTGAATATCAGGAGCACTGGGTAATTTACTAGTGGCCTCGGGGACATTTTGGCCCACTGTGAACTTGAGCAACGATATTATAAAAAGCAGGAAAGAGGTAATGGAACTCTCAGAATCCACACATCAGGCACACATCTGTCACCCTCACCTATAGACTGTATGCTCTCACCACATCACCCAAAGACACAAATAGAAGCAGCCTGCCCCACTCTCGCTCTCTCGGCAAGGCACAAAATGTCTGTCAGAACAAAAGACACGCCTGCCTCTTTGTGTTTTTATACTTTGTTTAATTTCAGTGAATCCAAGGTTGCAAAGTTTTTTTGATACTTTTATTCCATGCTGGAATGTAAAGATTGAAAGTTTGAGCTCAGGGTGCAATTGTCTGTTTGTCTCAAATTGTATTGACTGATGCTCTTTAAAATGTGTTTGAAATTTTAGGAAAACCTTTGTAGACTTATGGGTACAGATTCTTTATCCACACACTTTTATTTTGAATGTGATTCATTTGCCAAAAGGAGACAAAACACACAAGTGACTGGGAGCAACACTGTTTGTTGTGTTAATATTTTACACCAGAGAATCAACAATATCATTAAATGTTAAATGGCCTGGTTCTCATACGGGGTTTTCTACTCTGAGCACTCAAAGCACTTTTTACTACAAGCTTCATTCATCTATTCACACACATGTTCATACGTACTTTTATTGCATGCCTTTAAGCACTTTGTCTAAAATTCACACCTTTACTCATGCTCTGATGAATACATTAGGGGCAACTTGGTGTTCAGCATTTTGCCCAAGGATACTTTGACATGCAAACTGGAGGAGCTGGGGATTGAGCCGCCTACCTCCTAGTTAGTAGATGACCCGCTTTACCTCCTGAACCACAGCTGCTCCCTGAAAGTGGATTATTTTGGCAACAATAATCATATAAAGAAAATCTAATATGATGGCAGCCCTTAAAGAAGGTTAGTTTACAGATTTACCAGTCTGCTGGTTTGCCTTAGGCCCCAGTCACACAGGTCTAGAGACCAGTTAGCAACCCTTTGGCAACCACCTGTCACTAGGGAATAATATTTTTTCCCCAACTCCAACTGCCCGGCAAATAGTTGCCCTGTCTTTGCAGGCAAATCAGCATTTTCCATGCAAACTACAGGCAACCGTAACAATCTGCTGTTGACTAAAGCAATCACAAGGTGTTTTTTTTGGTGCAGCACGATATGCAGTACCTCTTTGCAACCTCCAGCAACCACTTGCCAACCAGTTGGGGAATGTCTGTTTTTCACTGGCTAAAAACATATATTAAAAGATTGATTTATAATCAAAACTTGTGAGTAATTTTACACCATTTGACTAGGTTTTTAGAACTATAGTGACTGTTGTGAAATTATGACTTTCCTCCTTAATTTTAGTGATAAACCGTGGTTACAGTCAAAATTTCTGAAGCTAATTCTTGAAACAAACAAGCAAACAAAAAAAAAAAAAATGCTTTTATGAGAAACCACCATAAAGGTGACTGGCATCACAAATACAAAGACTAAGTGATCAGACAAAAGAGTGACGTTAATGCTGCTTTTTGTAAAAGGCTTACAAGCAGATGAAGGAGAATGAATGAAGTGTCAGTGTATCCTCAGATGACAAAAAGCCATTTTTCTCCATGCTTGTTAAGAAATGAATGAATAAGAACCATGGCAACAACAGCATATTCGGGCGTGTAATCACTGTTGTTCCTCGCTGTAATGAATTAGACCAGCAGGAGTTCAGCAAGAAAATAAAATAGAGAATATGTGGGGGGTCTCAGTTTTCCCATGTGTTATTTAGTACATGTCTAGAAATTAGTGGAGAAATGTAGCTTTTTAAGATAAAAAATAAACTGGGTTGTGAACAAAACACAAGACTGATAATACTGATTAATCGCTGCTGAAAAACACCTGTTAACTAAATACAACACGAGAAGAAGCTACACACATGGTCTTCTGTTTCCACAACACAGTGTCACAATCATATGCACCCTAACACTCCATTAAAACTACATAGCCACAGGCCTTTCCATTAGCACTTGTTTCTTGAAAAGAAATGAGAAAAAAAGGATGGAGAGAAGGAAGAAGTATGGCTTCTTTTTTCTCTTTTTAATGTCTGAGAAAAGGAGAGCAGGAGAGTGACTGAGAGAACCACCTTCAATTATGTATACCCCAACAACTTCAATTAAGCATGTGAGCAGGAAAATCAATATGGGAACTGATGACGTCCCGGCCCTTTCATTCCTCTGTAGTACAACACACACACACACACACACACACACACACACACACACACACACACACACACACACACACACACACACACACACACACACTGTATACAAATGCCGTCTGAGTATAAGTCTTTTTAAAGCCTTCGATCACACGCCTTGGGCTCCACCATCTCTGCTTCCTATTCACTGATAATGAGTAATGATTATTTTGAATGCAAGAATATTAACAGTGAATAGGGGGAAAATATGGAGTGTTGTGGCTTGCAAATGCCAATATTATGTGACCTTATGACTGCATGAAAAGTTAAAAAGTGAATGTTCGAAATAGATTTTTTTTTTAATTCACAATGTAGCCAACACTACTGATTTTGAGAGCAGCTGTTGGTCTTTTTTTCTGCTGATAATCCCGAGGAAAACCACTAAAATCATAAAGTGTTTCTCTTAAATGTGAAGTTTCATTGCAAAGTTAATACATGTCAGGTGAATAATCCCATTTGGTGGTGGTGTTAGCCAGGGTCAGGATCAATTCTCTTTTGACTCAAACTTGAGTTGAAAATAGTCCTCACATACCTGACCATTAAAGGAAGAGTCTGAGGTTTATAACTCCAAAATATGAAGTCAGTGCAGAAGCACCTTAAAGGCATTATAACTTTGGTTCATTACTTGATGACTTTGTAAACCTGTAAAACTTTGTAAAACTTTGTAAAACTTATTGGTCAGATGTGTCTGGGGCGGGAGCAGCAAAGGTAAATCTAGGAAGAAGGTGCTTTTTGGTGAGTTCACATTCATTTTAAACCTAGTGGCTTGTGTACTTTGTACCTCTGTGGTACTCAAACTTGGAGCGTACACCTGGTAGTTGAGTCAGATCAAGATCAGATCACATTCTCACCATAAAGAAACAGCTCTAGAGTCCATCTGGAACTGGAGTGAGAACACCTCCACCAAAGGGTTTGGGTGTGGTTGTTTTGGTACACACCTCAGTGCAATTACTGTGTTCACATTTGCCCAAATGAACTGCAATAAACCAAACAACACAGGTGGGAAAACAGTCTAAATCCGCAATCTTTTTTATAGCTAGCAGAGGGCAAATACTCAGATTGCAAAAAGAAGTCCAACTGTGTTAGGATGCACTGAAGCTTTGCTTCAGTGTCATAATTAGTATGGCCACTAGAGAAGACTTTGCACTTTGCAGAAATGACTAATGATTTCACAGAAAACAGACAGTCTCCAACTAGCCCTAGTCCATACATCCCTGAGCATCTGGTTCCACCTATTTTTCTAGGACATGAATTTTAATTTTGATGAGCTACTTTCTAGTGTGAATAGGTCACTCTATCTCCTTGCTGTCTCCATATTATCGTTATCAATATGCTGAAAATGCATGATTTCAAATAACAAACCTACAGGACAGATTTCTGGGGACACCTTGGTCTCCTCAAAAGTCAGCTGTCCACTGGTGTTGAGGTATGAACATCACCAGAGCAGTCCTGCAATGTAAGACAAACAAAAGAGAGAGAGTTGATGGAAAATACAGTAACATGCTGAGTGGGCCACCTCTTATCAAAGTCATCATCAGTATCCCTGCATGAAATTTCATATTAGTGTGTGTTTGTGCATTTAACTGTGTGTTTGCATTAGCTACCTTTGTAGTTTTGAATAATTCAACAGCAGGAAGAAGACATTGTTGCATCTCTGATTTCCTGCCCGATCTTGTTTAATGCCTGTCGCTATCTCTGGAACCACGGAGGAGTAGGAGACAGGATGGAGAGTTAGGGGAGGTGGAGGATGACTTTGACTCGCCTGTTCTCCACCTTCACTTCTTCTCTTTTCTGGAACGACAGAGATGGAGAGCGAGTTAGAGGAGGAGTGGGTGAGAGTTAAGTGGCATGTATTCACAATTATTGATTTCTTGCTGCCTGCACCGAGGGTAACCTCACAAGTTCATTTTCCTTCATGTGTGAGTGTGAATAGTGTGTGTCTGCGGTCATCAGTGGATCTCTCCATGTGTAGACTGGAGCCTGCCACGTGGAATAAAGCTCAAGTTTTGTGGTTTAAACCACATGATACAGTTCGCCTGACAGATAATAAGAAAAGAAAACTGCAGAACGAGTTAGTGATGCTTCGTCTTTCATGGAAATATTTTCCATAAATTTTTCACATCTGCTGCTGCTTATTCTTATACACCTCTTATATACACCACAACATGGTTTAGACTGAAGTCCTGGCTACAGTACACAACAATAAAGTCTTCATTTAATCAGTCACTGGATCTAACTTCTTCAGTGTGAAGCTACTTTTATGTTTTTAGTGTCTATAGAAAATTAATATTTTTGTATTTAGTTCTGATGTTAAACACAAATGTAAAAACATTATCCATGACTCTAGATAGGTTTCTAATAATCTTCATAAATACTAATATTTTATAGGCCAACATATCGCCAGAAAGTCAATGGCAATTTAGTTGAAATTATCAATAGAAAATAAAAAGCATACAGTGTAAAAATAATGAGTGACAGCCCTACAGTACAGCAAATGCTCCAACTGGGAAATAATTATATTTATTCATTTGGCAGATCATCCAAAGCTTATAAATGAGGCACAAACAAATGCTCAAATCCATTATGTTGATTTTTACTGGCAAAGAGATTTATTAATTTTTGTAATTAAGGATGTTTTTGTTTTGTTTTATCTTTTTGCTTGGCGACAGAGAGATGTACAGTTTTTGGCCTTGCCCTGTGACTCTGTTTGTGCCCACACTTCCTTTCAGTACCACAGTTAAGGTTGTATAGAACTGAAGAAAATATTTAACTTTTATTGGACTTCAATTTCCTTGCTAAAAACAGTGTTTTTTGTTCTACACACGGTCATTACACTATATAATATAAATATACACTCACCAGCCACTATAATATGTACACCTTTCTAGTACCAGGTCGGACCCCCTTTTGCCTTTACAACTGCCCTAATTCTTAGTGACACAAATTCAACAAGGTGCTGGAAACATTCCTCAGAGACTTTGGTCCATACATCATAACATCACACAGTTGCTGCAGATTTGTCAGCTGCGCATCCATGATGTGAATCTCTGAAAAGTACACCAGCAGCAGCAGCAGCCTGAACTGTTGATACAAGGCAGGGTGGATCCATGCTGTCATCTTGTTTACACCAAATTCTGATCCTACCGAATGCTGGAGCAGAAATTCATCAGACCAGGCAACTTTTTTCCAATCTCATGTTGTCCAATTTTGGTGAGTCCATGTGAATTGTAGCCTCACTTTCCTGTTTCTAGCACCTGGTGAGGTCTTTTGCTGCTGTAGCACATCTGCTTCAAGGTTTGATGTATGGTGCGTTCAGAGATGCACTTCTGCATACCTTCCTTATAACGAGTGGTTATTTGAGTTACTCTTGTCTTCCTATCAGCCCAAAGCAGTCTGGCCATTCTTCTCTGATTTCTGGCATCAGTGAAGCATTTTTCTCTTTTTCGGACCATTCTCTCTAAAGCCTAACTTTCAAAATCACATAAATCACCTTTTCCCCCATTCTGATGCTCAGTTTGAACTTCGGCAGGTCAGCTTGGCCATGCCTACATGCTTAAATGCATTGGGTTGCTGCCATGTGATTGGCTGATTACATATTTGTGTTAAAAAGCAGCTGAATAGGCGTACCTAATAAAGCGATCCGTGAACGTAGAGGTGTAGTTGGCCATGTTGTGTATATGTTGCAAACCAATGATAAAATATGATCTCTATCTAAAGGCTAAATACTTTTTGTTCTTTCTTTATGTGCGTTTAAATTCACTTGATATACATGCAGCTGATGTTTTAACTGCATTTAACAGAACTTTTGTATAAACAAAAATTTGACATTTTTCCTTTTTAACAGCAAAACACCTTTATACTGACTGCCCATGACCCTTGAAGATTACATTCCAAGTGAAAGATTTGGTTGTTAGAATTCCCTTTTTCTGATTTTTTTTTTCTCGTTTTAATCTATAAATGGCTATTCAAGCTCAAGGCTGCCTATTCATACAAACCACTTACTGTCAACAAATGTCACAAAAATGCTGGAGTATTATAGCACTTTAGAACCTTAAAATGCAGCAGAACAAAAGACACATTTTTTTTATAAAGTACTGCACATATACAGTCCTACTTAATGTGACATTTTAGGGAGACGAAAGAAAAAAACACTACAGATGCAACAGAAAATAAGAAGTGAGATGATGGGTTTGGTGTTTCAGCACACTCACTTTGACACACACACACATACACACACACACACACACACACACACACACACACACACACACACGCGCCTTCATGCTGGCCCACAGAACGCTGCAGGGGAACAGGGAGGGTGCTAATGGTATCTCACAGCGCGTACACATCCACACACCACTTCAGCGTGTGTGCTACTCTTAGAGAGGCATTACTCATAAGAGAAAGGAATGAAGGAAAAAACAATATGAAAACATATTTAAGAACATATAACTTATTAAATTGATGGTAATACAAGCAAAAATATTGTCAATATGAACTCAGTAAACCAAGACAGAAGGGCATATACCACAAAGGTGCAAATGCCTAGTGCAACCAGCCCCTGGTTCAATATCCAGCTGGACTGATCATTTACTGCATGACATTTGTCTTCTCTCCTCATCACATTTCACTATTAAATAAAAGAAAAAACAAAGCATATATATAAAATATATATAAAAACAGCAGTAATACATGCTACTTCAGTTACATAGTGATGATGCATTTATATCTGTTTCTTAAAGATGGAAATGCATGCTAATGCTCTTCTTTTCTGAAGCAGTTTGTTTTATCCTTATAATGCTCTGAAAATGACTGATTTATTGAAAGAAAGTCTTTGGGAAAAGAATTATTCTAAAATTGCCATTGCATTTCTCCATCCTTCTGACAACACACGTGGCCTCAAACAACACCTGCTGATAACACACACAGCAACAGTCTACCTCTGTGATTTGGAAATGTCAGACTATCACCTACTGCTCTGTGCTTGGAAAACAACTAAATAAAGATGCACTGTTTGCAGCTTTTTACTTCTTTGCTTTGAAGTGATTTTTTTTTTTGTTTGTTTGTGGCACTGTGCATGCTAGAGGACTCTGAAAGGTCACAGTTGATTGGTTAACAGCAGAAAGCTTTTACCTGTTTTGTGCAGGAATGCTTGCCCAACAACAGCATCCCGTGTTCAGTCCACTTGAAAGAGACTGGGTACCGCTAAATTCCTTTTAGATATACTCAAGGCCAAATGGCCGCTTGTTACTGTGACACACTGTCAGCTGCTGTGGTGAATTAAAATAAAAACGATCAAACTAAAAGCAATGAAAATAGCAAAAAGTAAAAGTAAGCAGCACTTGTTGGATGAAGTCTATTATTAAACTTTTGATAATTAGTAAGCTTATACTCAAAATGAGACTGTTTGTAGAAATTCTAATAATTTTAATAACCTTAATTAGAAATTCATTATAGTAGTTTCACTCCTGGATAAATCACTAAAACCTTTTTTCTTTGTGGGCCTCAGACCTCTAAGTCTGTTACTTACCGTAGGCTAAAATAAGTCATAGCAGAATAATTTTTTTAATCTAGGAGCAGCCAAGTGACCGAAGGCTTCTGCTTTGGTGGCCTCAGAATCACATCTCTGCTTTTTGCAGATGATATTGTTTTGCTGGCTTCATCAGCTGGTGGCTTCCAGCTCGCACTGGAGTGGTTTGCAGCCGAGTGTGAAGTAGCAGGAATGAGAATCAGCACCTGCAAGTCAGGAGAGCAGGAGATTGACAGATAGATTGGGGGCACGGTTGCAGTGATGTGGACACTGTACCATTCCACTGTGGGGAAGAGAGAGCTGTCGATTTACCAGTCGATCTACATCCCTACCCTCACCTAGGGTCACGAGCTTTGATTAGTGAACAAAAGAATGAGATCGCTGATACAACCAGCAGAAATTGGCTGGCCTCTCCCTTAGAGAAAGGGTGAGGTGCTCTAGACATGTCCCACCGGGAGGAGGCCCCAGGGCAGACCCAGGACATGCTTGAGAGATTGCATCTCTTGGCTGGCCTGGGAATGCCTCGGCCTTTCCCTGGATAAGCTGAAGGAGGTGGCTGGGGAGAAGGCGGTCTGGGCTTCTCTGCTTAGGCTGCTGCCCTCATGACCCGGCCCTCGATACGCAGGAGAAAATTGACGGATATTTTTAATCATGATAATCTCAGTCTTTTGTAGTGGTTTCCAATAGTTTCTCAATGTTCATTTACAACAGCGGCCTTACAGTGTGTAAACACTACACTCATTTAGGGATGTCATCTCAACTAGTAAGACAACAGAGAGGTCAACCTTTACACAGTGGACATAGTTGCATTAGTTTGTGCCTTTTGTCTTTTGCAAAAAACTACTGGAAATGTCAAACAAGCACCTGCAAGCTGTCAGTGCACAGCTCTAAACGGTATTGGCTAGCTTTTAGTTTGGCTAAAGCTATCGCTTAAAATTAACAAGCTTGTTGTTAATTATACGGTTAAGGAAAAGCTGCTAATAAGTAGATGTATGCTCGCATTGAGATTAACTGATCTGTAGCTAAGATTGACTTTGTGGCCTGTCTGAACTGATAATAAGCTCCTTTTAAAACACAGATGAAATGTTACTCAAAGAGGAGTCAGTTTTAGACCTATTTTTTTTTTTATGTATTGTTGGTTCTGAATTCTATAGACTCAGAACCTAATTATGACTTATGGTGAGGCAGAGTTTGCTTTCAGTTAAATTTATTCTATCTTAGACAAGTCAGACTTTAAATTTATGGAAGAGAAAATATTGGTGCCAGAAAAGTGAGGTAATACATTCAGCACCTGGAGAAAATATGTATTGTGGTGATTAACTTACAAGTAATGAAAAAAAATTGTTTAAGATTTTTGTAAAAAAAAAAAAAAAAGAAAGAAAGATTTTTCATAATGAACGAGGGAACTGTGCTTCAGCTCTCAGGCTGTTGTTGCAGCGACCCTACTTAGTTTTCTTCTAACCAGATAGATTCCAGCTTTCACATTTCCTCTGTGTGTGTCTCCCTGTGTATGTGTGTGGTGGTATGTATTAGTAAGTGTGCATTAATATTCTGTGCCAGACCAGTCTGCAACATTAAGCTTTAATACCAGCCCAGAGACCTGTGTTTCAACTCAGCGAGAGAAGCGAGCAGTGATGTTTACGTGCACATTCACACACATACACACAGTGATAAATATGGAAATTTCTCTCTGTCTCAAAGACACAGCAATGAACATGCAAATGATTCCCCCTCAAACACACACACTTGAAGCTAAGGTGTTTCTGTGATGCTGTGCCATCTGTCTTATGGTACTTTAATGGAACTTGACAGGAATAGGCCGCCATAGTAACAGTATTTTTCCCCTCAAAGTAGTTGGGGTGTAACAAACTTTGATGCATCCTGTCTGGGACTCCTCTGCTCCCCGACCTCTGCCTTACCTGCCCTTCCAGAGACCTTTGGAGCTGCTGTCGTTTGGATATGAAGGTTAAACGCAATTCCTGTGAATACTGCATACATTCTCGGCCTGTGGGCACAAAGAGGTGCGCGTACGTTTGTTTTTGTCAGTTGTCCTTTTGGTTTGTTTGCTTAGGTTAGAGACAAAGTTTGATTTCCACCACACAACCCCACTGCTGCACTTGTGTGGTGCTTTTGCTATTTGTGGCCTATTCATCATCAGGTGAGGTTGTTCTCCACTGCTGTCAGGAAATTACACTGATTAGGAAGGAAGAAAACAATGTACCAACAGGCAGAACCTTGTAAACTTTTGTACAGAGAAAGAAGAAGAAGAAGAAGAAGAAGAAGAAACAGCCTTTATTGTCCCACAGAGGGGAAATTTGGGTGTAACAGTAGCCGCAGTTATTATAAATATAAATAAAGATAAAGATATAATAATTCACAATAAATTCCTTTCATCTGCTACTGTTTTTGGTAAATGTATCTGTTGAGCAATATTGCTACTGGTAATGAGTTTTTTCTTATTAGCACTGCAGAATTGCCAAACTGCTATTTGACTTAAGATAATCTTAGACTTTGTAAAAGGAGTCTCAGGCATATTTGCTTCATCTGATTCAGAAAACCGTTTATATTGTCTTTTTTTTTTATTTGAACCATTTCCAGATAAGAAACTAACTCTCCATCCATTCATCCATTCAGGATTCTGTGTGTGTGTGTGTGTGTGTGTGCGCGCGCCACTGCAATATTTTGCTTATTATCCAGGTGAACAAAAGTAGCATTCACTGTCTCCTATGTTTCCCCTCACCTTAGCCTGGTTCTGCCCGCTCTTGGAAAGCAGTTCTTCCCTCCTATCATTGCCAAGTATTGTTCACAGAGGATTGTCATTGTTGGGGTTTTCTCTAACACTGTAGGGTCTTCACGTTACAATGCACAGCACCATTAGGCCACTGCTGTTCTGAAATGGTGCTATATAAATAAAACGGAATAAAACTTTCACGTTACTTATGATTCACGCTGGCAGTTTGTTCATTGTTACCTAAACTTTGGTGATGCCCTCAAAAGCAGTTTAAATCATAAATGACCCCCCAAAACAAACATGAGGGATGGTTTTTGGTTTCTTTTCTTCCTTTTTTTATTTTAAAAAACTTCATCATTATTGGGTCTTATTCATGAGATATTAACTGTGTCTTTATTAGTGAATCAGATTAATTCTAAATCGACAGGTGAATCCTCGCCAACTGCAGTCATACCGTCCCCATTCTTCTGTGTAACAAGGAGAAAGCAGTAAAAAAAAAATTTTTTTTAATTAGTTGGTAAAGAAGCACGGACACTAAAAAATAATAAAAATCGAACAAAATGAAACAAACTGAGGAAAATATAACTTTACAAACAGAGAAAAGCGAGGCAGTAACATTTCACCTACCCATGCCATGAAGTTTCCAGTGCACAGTTTTTGTGCTGATTTTCATGCCAGAGGATATTTGGAGCTCTGCAGTTATTAAGTCAGCAGGGCACTGCTGACTTTTATGCACTATGTGCCTCAAGACTCAGCGACCCCCGTTCTGTAACTTTACGCAGTCTTCCGCTTTGTGGCTGAATTGCTGTGGTTCCTTAATGCTTTCACTCTGCAACAACACCACTTACAGATGTGGACTATCTAGGAGGGAAGAAATTTTGCTGACTGGTGTCAGTAATGGCATCCTATTACACCACCAGGAGGTGTGGCTCAATACTTTTGTTTATATAGTGTAGGTGGCCAGTGTTGAGACATAGGCTGTGGCTTAAGTGGAGAAGAAATGGTCTGGGAAGTTATTATGACAAAAAAAAGAAAGCAGAGGGAGGATACAGACTTTGGCTCTTTGTGTATAAAACATTTGTATGCTTGGGTTAAGCACAGATTTGTTCTGTTTTAGAAAGAGGCCCAAATACTGATGTTTTGTCAGGCGCCCCTGGCATCACAACAAACCACACAGGGTGTCCAGTGAAGTCCATATTTGGAGGTTGGAGGTGCGGTGGCACAATTTAAAAGTTTGTCAGCCAGGAGACTGAAGTTGTGTGCCTTTTGGGAGTTTTGTGTTTGGCATTTTGTTTTCACTTGAGTGGTTACGCTTTTATCTGCTTTCGGTTAGCTTTAGATGCCAAAAACTGTTCGGTTAGGTTAAGCATATGGGTTGGGCTAAAATACACCCAGTCGTAAGATTAACTCTGCACATTAAAACTGGACACTTACCTGGTGCATGTGATACCAGTAGACCTTTACAAGTATCCATATGTGGGCCAGTAGTGAATCACTGGTCACACTTGTGCCATAAAGCTGGCATGTTATAGAACAGATGCCAACGGACACCTCGTGTGTGTCTGTGATACACCAGCAGTGTCTGACAGAAGGGTTGTATTTGACGCTTTCGTTCGTCTCTCTTACTGATCGTTTCTGACTGACTAAAGATCTGTCAAGCAGTTTGTTTAAAGCTTGCTGAATCCTTTAATCCTCTTCAGCACACTCTTAACCAAAATCTGAGTTTACTTTGGTTTCGTCAAAATATGCTCACTTTTTTTTATTCACTTCTTTCCATCTCTGTGAAAACAAACTAAAAAGCCTCAGATTAGCAGCACACTCTCCCCTCAGCTCCTTTCTGTCAATTCTTTGCAGCGCTGGCCATTAAAGCATGAAAACATTTTCCATATGGTTTCTGAATTATGTGATTTGTTGACTGCAAATTAGAGACAATGGCACCACTTTTAAATGCACGAGCATGCCTCCACACTAATGTGAGAACACACGTTAGCCAGAAAGCAGCAGCTGATTACACACATACACACACATTCCTTGCCACGCTCTTTGATGATGGACTAAATAGCTTGTTGATGCTTTGATGAGTTTTTAAACAGCTTCCAACAGACTCCACAGAGCTGGGTTTGATATACTTGGCTGGGCCTGTTGTAGCAGCTCACTTTATTCTCTTTAGTCAGTTCCTACACTTGGCTACAGTCGTCTTCATCGCTGTCCCTTGAATTGTTTTAATAAGTTAAACTGAGCTTCAGTGTCCCTGCGGTGCCTTGATTCATTTTTGTTTCTCCCTTAAACACTCACATATGAACAGTTACAGTTTGATGTACTAGGACTGTTACACAGCTACGTTTTTTTTTTTAAGTCAGGGAAACTCATAATTTATACATTTATTCTTAAATATCTTTCCTGTAGTATTTTTTTTTAACATTTGGATTGTCTTTGAATGTTATTCACCTGTGGGAAAAGAGTTTATTCAGAATTTTGGCAGCAGGCTTGAAAAGGAAAAATGAAGCAAATCACAGCAGCCTAGAAATAAAACAAACAAAAAGAAAAAGCTTCAGTCATTTTGCTTTTACATATTTTTGCCATGAGGGATGGTGAAAGATCAAATGAAAGATCAAATGTGCAAAGTGTAACAGCTGAATTTTGGAGTTAGTGTCATGATATACACAATAAGAGCACAATGCCAATGATGTCAGGAGGGGCCTTTTTGCCTTGTATGTGAACTTGTCAGCTTTCTTTAATATGTTTCTTCAGACTAGTGAGCAAAAGTCAACAAGAGGCTAAGATACACTATATTCTAAAAAGTACTCACTCACCCATCCAGATCATTGAATTCAGGTGTTCCAGTCACTTCCATGGCCACAGGTGTGTAAACCAAGCACCTAGGTATGCAGACTGCTTCTACAAACAGTAGTGAAAGAATGGGTTGCTCTCAGGAGCTCAGTGAATTCCAGTGTGGTGCCATGATAGGATGACACCTGTGCAACAAGTCCATTGGTGAAATTTCCTCATGACTAAATATTCCATAGTAAGCTGTTAGTGTTATTATAACAAAGTGGAAGTGATTGGGAATGACAGCAACTCAGCCACAAAGCGGTAGGCCAGGTAAAATGATAGAGTGGGGTCATTGGATGCTGAGGCGCATCGCGACATAGTCACTACAGGCTTTCAGGCTTCATGTGGCCTTCAGATTAGCTCAAGAACAGTGTTCAGAGAGCTTCATGGAATGGGTGTCCATGGCCAAGCAGCTGCTTTATGTCACCATTTCATACAAGCCTGCATCCAAGCCTTACATCATATTTTTGGGATGGCACCTTCCTGTTCCAACGTGACTGCGCACCAGTATACAGAGCACGGACCGTAAAGACATGGATGAGCGAGTTTGGTGTGGAAGAACTTGACTGGCCTGCACAGAGTCCTGACCTCAGCCTGATAGAACACCTTTGGGATGAATTAGAGCAGAGACTGTGAGCCAGGCCTTCTCGTCCAACATAAGTGTCTGACCTCACAAATGTGCTTCAGGAAAAATTGTGGATAAAGGATAAAATGTCACTCAAGTTTGTCAAAACAAAAATTTATTTCACTGTAGTATGTCAAGGTCGTCCATTTATCCAGTTTTCATTGTAGTCTTTACACTAAGTGAACTTTAATTAAACTGACAGTTGAATTCAATTCATTTGAATATCCAAGAAATAAACAGTAAATGCATGTTTATTTGTGGTTAGCAGACTTTCCAAAAGTAGAATGGGAAGCAGAGCTTTTAGCTATCAGGCTTCTGTCCTCTGGAACCAGTTCTCCCTTTGGGTTCAGGAGACAAACACCCTCTCCACTTTTAATGTTAGGCTTAAAACTTTTCTTTTTAATAAATCTCATCGTTAGGGCTGGATTAGGTGACCCTGTACCATCCTTTAGTTATGCTGCTATAAGCTCAGGTTCCTGTGTTTGGTCCTTTGTTGTTCATGGTGTCTTTATACTATCCTTTTCTCTCTTCTCTTCTCCACACCTCAGCAGGTTGCAGCAGATGGTTCTCTCTCTCTGAGCCTGGTTCTGCTAGAAGCCTCTTCCTTTTAAAAGGGAAGCAAGCACTATCACCATGAGGAGTTGTTAATGGGCAATCTTGGGATTCTTTCTCTTTTGTAGGGTCTTAACATTAGAATCTAAAATGCCTTGAGATTCCTCTCATTGTAAATAAGTGCTATATGAATAAATTAGAATTTTTTTAAACCTTTATTTTGCCAGGTAAAATGTTTGAGAACCAGTTCTCATTTACAAATATGACCTGAATTTAAAAATTAAACCACAAACTTCAGTTTATTTTTTAAATAAACTTTTAAACGAAGGAGGTCATAGAAACATGAATCGCTCAGCTTAAAACCCAACAACAGTTTCATATATTTAGCTGACAGGCATGCCTTTTTTTAAGACCTTCAATTCAATTCAGATTTATTTATAAAGCACCAAATCACAACAAACAGTCGTCTCAAGGCACTTTATATTGTAAGGTAATATAATACAATAATACAGAGAACACCCAACAGTCAAAACGACCCCCTATGTGTAACACTTGGTGACAGTGGGAAGGAAAACCTCCCTTTTAACCAGCAGAACCAGGCTCAGGGAGGAGCAGTCACCTGCCACAACCAGTTGGGACTAAAGGGAGAGAGACAGGACAAAATACACTCTGTGGAAGAGAGCATAGATTAATAATAACTATTGATTAAATGCAGTGTTTATCATTTTTGAATGACAGTAATGTTGAGTTTATATTCTCACTTTTTTTATTTTTATGTTTTTCATTTTACAGAGTGACACTATAATTCCCTCGAAGCACAGGCAGACGCATGTGGCTTTCCTTCTACTGGTTTATTTGAAGATTTCTCTCCAGATCCAATCGTGAAAACCTAAATACAGAATATTGATAAAATAAAGACAATTAAAGTAAACAAGACAACATGTAAATGAGGTTACCTGATTGGCAGCATGCTGCAAAAGGGGAATTAGTTGTCATTCCTCCAAGGCTTTCATTAAGTGTCCGCTTATAGTCCATTCCAACCAGCTTAACTTTCTACATTTCTACATTGCTTGCCCACACTTGTTTCTTGCTTATTTGTTGTGGCCTACGCCCACTCACACATGCTACAAGAGCAATCCGTCTAATTGAGCTTGACCTTCAAAATAAAAGCACCCTAACTTGAACTAAAGAACATAAATACGAGATGCCACTTACATAATTCACAATTTTGACATAGACAAGCAAAGAAAAATTATCTAAATTATAAAAACGATATCATTACCCTTACAGTTGCAGACACAATTAAAGTAAAATTAAATGAATTGAAAATTCATAATAAAAAATGTATTTTTATAAATTAGCACAGCGTGTATCTTGGCTATAATCAGATACTGATGTCAAATGTATATAACTGAATTTCTAACAGTGAGACCATCTTAGTCTAAATGATGTTTCTCAGAACAGTTGACATATAAAAAAATTCCACACTCAGCCTGTGGGGGGTCTTTGTCCTCCAAGCTCAGGTCCTCTACCAGAGGCCTGGGAGCTCCCAGGACTGTGCTCTTCTGGACAGAGATGTCGTTCCTGTAATCTACTGGAGCCACTGTTCCAGTTTGGAAGTCATGGCCCCGTGACTTTCATTTACCACGGGGACCACTATTACCTTCACATCCTCTCTAGCTCTTTTCTGAGCCCGTGGTATTTATCAAGATTCTCATGTTCCTTCATCTTGATGTTGCCATGACTTGCGATTGCAAGTCTATCACTACATCTTTCTTCCTCTGTTTATCCACCACTCCTATGTCCAGTTAGTTAGCCATCACTACGTTGTTTGTCTGCATTTGGATGTCCCACAGGATCTTAGCTATGTCATTCTCAACCACCCTTGGGGGCATATCCCATTTTGACCTCGGGACTTCCAGGTCATACTCGGCACAGATGTTCCTGTATACTATGCCAGCCACTTGGTTATGGCATTTCATGTATACACTGCCTGCTAGCATCTTGCACCCTGCTGTTATGTGCTGGATTATCTCACGGGCATCTCTGCACAGCCTGCACCTGGGGTCTTGTGTGGTAGACCCCAGCCTCTATCGATCTTGTGCTTAGAGCTTGTTCCTGTGCTGCCATGATTAGCGCCTCGGTGCTGTCTGTCAGTCCAGCTTTGTCCAGCCATTGGTAGGATATATATAGGTAAAGCCCCTAGTGTCTGTCAGAGCAGTTGCTCTAAGGAAGACATTTTCAACTGAATGATTCAAGTTATTCAATTCCTTCCCATTGTCACCTTAATTGCACAAGTGAGCAACATTTTAGCCTTGTTTGCTGTTCTGTGAACAAAGGTTGTTTGTTTTCTATTCAAGGACGTTCCTGGTTGCGTCTCTCGGTTTCATAATTTATGAGTCCACATAACAAATGATAAGCCACACATACTGAACAATTACACCTAGAGGGACTACTAGCCTGTTTGTCAGAGAGCAGAGAGCAAGGGAGAGAGAGAGAGACTGTCTATGTGTGTGTGTGTGTGCATGTGCATGTGTGTGTGTGTACACGACTGAGATGCCTGTTTGTAGTAATTACTGGTAGACATTTGCAATTTACGTGGCACACCGCATTTATAATAATAAATATGAGTTTGGAATCTCTAGTAAAATAAGCATTTTTCTGTCCTTGAAAAAAATTGGTAAAACTAATTTATTTATTAATTTTTTAGCAATTTGGAAACGTGCATTGTGGCTGCTGATTACGAAACCTATGACAGTAATATGCAGTGCATGACCTGTTTGCACAATAATAAACAATACATCAAACCAAACAGCTCAGCTGATAATCTTGTTGCCGATTCACATCATTACACAGATTCTTGTCAGTTTCAGGTTAAATTAGTGTCTGCTGCCATGGAGTCAGGTGTAATCTCTGTAGAATTAGATAAACTTATTACTTTTGTTGTTGATACGTCAGTCTGTATCTGTGTCTACCTTGTTTTCCTCAAACCATGTTGGCAACCTTTTGAAATGTTTTCTGGATCTGACAGTAAGAAACAGAGAGATACGCAGCGCTGTCAATTACCAACAATATTTTTGTCTGTCTTTCTGTGAGGAGAGCTCTCCAGTTGTATTGTATTTTCTGTGAAATATTTTGTTTTCTGTATTCTGGCTTGTCTTCAGATATAAAAGGGCACATTTTTCACTCTGTAAACCATATTGATCCATCACTCCTGAAACTATTTAGTGTCTTCTACCGAGAAAACCCTTTTACTTTATAGTGAACAACACTCTTTCTTTTGTTTTTCAGCTAAAATGTGCTGAGTGATTCTCTGTGGCACGTATTGATTCTTAATTCCCTCTTACTGGGTACCATCCAACTCTGCCTTTGTCTTGTCTGTCTCTGTGTGACTTTCCTGCACACAAGCAGAGAGAAAATGACACAAAACCTGTATAGTACGAAGAGACATGAGCTGAAGATAAATTAACTCACAAATATATACAAAAGTTGCATTTTCTGCTACATTTAGATGCCTTTCATCACAGTTTTGGTTATCGATAACAGGAGTGCAGCCTGGTTAATTGAATGTGACAAGAAAACTGGAGGGAAGGCTGATTATGTACCAGAAACTAACTGAATAAAGAGAACTTAAAGACCTTAAAGAGACATCCAAGATTGCTTTTAATAATGAGTCCTATATATTAAATGTCATAACAAATAGTCCTCATATGCATGAACAACATAATCACTTAGAGTTACAACCAGCTGCACCCCCTGCACTACTTCATATAGATACTGTATACATATTGTGACACATATTGTAGTTGCTTTCTCACAACCTCAGCGCACATCTTCGAAAATAAACACTAATTCATACACAAGAAAAAAATTTTATTATTTATTCATGTATATACTGTAACAAAGGCATACACACACTCACATTCACTTGAGCAAGCTACCAATAAAAGAAAGGTAGTGCTTTATGTGCACACACAGGTGTAAGGTGAAACACCCTGCAGCTCATTTTATGCAAACACTGGGGCAGGTGGCTGAGGACGCGTGATGACAGTTTAATCAGTTGAGAAATTGTGTTTTGAGAGGATCAGCCAGTCAGTGAGAGGGTCTAATATCTAATAAAGACACTTCATAATCTGCACTTCCTGCACCTCCAGTGCACATTTTCTCAATTTTTCTATTTGGTTAAGACATCTAACTTTGCCAGAAATTGAACCCTTACCCACTGCAAACAAGGTTATAGTTAGGAGCTCCGTGGTCCCGTGAAAATCCCAACTATGCATTGTCACTCTGCTTTATTGGGGTTTGGTTAAAGCTTTCTTCAATAAGTTAAGATCTAATGCAATCTATTCATGATAATATAGCAATAACTGTGATAAATTAGTGAAAATTACAAATCTGTTGCAAATCAGTTGCCATCTACATACAAATAAATTCACATTAACTACTTACATTCAAAGTCCAGCCAGAACCTCATAGATTTGAACCAGAAATTCCTCCACAAAGAGTGACATAGTTCCTGCTGGAAGGCGATTGGGGGGTGGCTGTGACTCAGGAAGTAGAGCGGGTTCGAACCCCAGCTCCTCTAGTCTGCATGTTGAAGTATTCTTGAGCCAGATGCTGAACGCTGAGTTGCCATCAATGCATCCGTTGGAGTGTGAGTGGTTGAAAGGTTAAAAGCTTTAAATGTTAACCTAGCTTTAAAAGCTAGGTTAAAAGCACTTAGGCATAGAAAAACGTGCTTGTATGAATGTGCGTGTGAATTAAGCCGTCTGTCTGAGAGTGATTGCAGTCAATCCAAATCATAGCACGATTGATTGGAGACAGGCAACCTGTGGAATCACCTTGGAAGTGGTCACCCCGAGGCGGAGGGTGTCGCACATTCAGCGTCTTCACAATGACTCGGTTGCTGCAGTTACTTACAATTGGTCAGCGAATGAGAAAAAAATAAAATCAGTGAAGTAATCATCAGATAACCGCCAATTTTCCTAGTTGTAAGATGGTTGCCATCCTATTTTTACTGTTGTGTGACTGAGTTATCCACTGGGAAAGGCAGACGATGACATTATCAAAACAAATTAGGCTTTATTGAGCCAAGGTCACAAAACAGTGATTTTCGTCATGAAACCACAAATCAGAGGAGCTGTGTGCTGAAGTGAGATTTAATTTTAGACAAACTGTTTGACTTGTGATTCTCAAATTCCCATCTTTAGATGTGACAAGCTCACTCTGTCTTTGTTCATTTTCCTCAGTGGCAGTCAACATGACCTTGTCTTTGGGTGACAAACTGGACATCTGACATCTTATTATGCTTGCTTCCTCTGTCACACACACACATACACACACACACACACACACATTGCAACACATAAAAAGTGCAGTGACAGTAAGTGATATGCCAGACGCTTTCTCATCATGAAGACTTATCATACACCCACATTATAGAGGCAGACATTTCAGGCAGGTGGACACACACACGCACACACACACACACACACACACACACACACACACACACACACACACACACACGCACGCCTGTCTAGTGCTGAGGTTGTGTGGACAGTTGATCCCCAGACAGATTAGGCTCCAAACTGAAATCTCCTCAGGCCAGCCCTCAAATCATGTGCACTCACACACACACACACACACACACACACACACACACACACACACACACACACACACACACACACTGTCGGCGCTTTAAAGTCAAAGATGTTCGACTGACAGAAGTGACTTGCCAGAAAAAAAAAAAGTTGAGTAAAGTCTGAAGTCCAACTATTAGAGTTTATATATTTTTTTAATTTAACTTACAAGAAATCATTTGTGAATTGAATTGAAATGATCATTGATGCGTAGCCTCTATATGAAGGTAACACTGGACTGGTGGACTCTTTAGAATAAGAAGTTAATAAGACCCTGTGGAAAATTGTATGGAGTTAGTTAGGCTTTTTATATAGAAACAGTAATGAGTGTAAGTTTTTAGAAAGTAAGAATTAGATTTAGTATTACATTTATCTGTAATGTCATCATATCTTGCATTACTGATTCTGAGTTTAGTATTGACATTATGTTTTCAAACATTACAATTTCTTCAGTTGCAAAGTAGACGTGCGTTTTTATGTTGATGTGTCTAATAGTCTTCTGACCTCACTTCCTGCGGGAGATGGGACAAAAATGGAATAATGGTCTATAACCTGGGGTGGAGATATTCACATTATTTCAAATGTATAGCATAAAAGGACAAAAATATGAAAAGTGAAAAGGTTATATACAGCGCTAGACAGTATTGGTAATTACCAAAATCTTTTTTATGTTTGTGTAATTTTTAAACCATCAGTGTGTGCAAGCTCTTTAATCAAAATTATATTTTTAATGCTAAAATATAATAACTGTTGTTATCCATGAATTTTCAAATTTACTTTACTGCAAAAAAGTTGAAAAGCTGAAAAAAAGTTGTTTTTATTATAATGCCAAATTACAGTTATCAGTTTTAGTGGTTGTATGTTTTGATTAATTAATTTCTGACTTCTCAGAGATGTCCAGTGTCCCAGCTCAAATTTGGTGATTAAAAACATAGATTCGATTCAGTTAATTAGGTCATTTTTAAGGTTTTTGACAGATTTCTAAAATATTTGCATTTTCCCATTTTTATGAAAGGTGGTCTAATAAATTTGGTAAGCACTGTATATATTTTTCTTGTTAGGCTGGCGATTTGTGCTGATATGTGGGCAGATTTACAGTTTAATGCTGCATGTTGAACTGAAGAAATCCCTTTTTACAGGGAAAGACCTTTAGGCAAAATCGGGTGCAGTGATGTGTAGCCATCTTCTTAACCAGTAAATAACCCACTTTTGTTGGGACTGCAGAGCTATGCCAAGAAAAAAAGAGGGGCTTCCATCAACATTATGGTGGTGTAAAAACAGAACATTGATCTCACCACCAACAGATAGCCATCGGGGTTTTGGCATTGACATGATATTACAATGGCAGCAATTTTATTAAAGTGTGAGATAAAAGTAACTGTTTGTGTGTTACACCACAGGTTAGTTCTTTTACACATTGTGCAGTGCTTTACTAATCATTCACATTCATATACTGCTATGGATAGTTTTTTTTGGTGGATCAGTATCCTGCCTATGATTAACATGTGGACTGGAGGAGAAAGTGGTTTGATCACACCTACATCTACCTATACAATCCATCCATCCTCTTCTGCTTATCCTTTTCAGGGTCGTGGGGGGGTTGAGCCTATCCCAGCAGGGTACATACCATCTATACTTACCTATACCTCAGCAGAAATTGTGGAGTTCAGCATTAGATGATTTGTGATTATTGTCTGTAGCATCATGGTTTGGCACATTCCCATCACTGTATGTTTCATTAAATGTTGCTATGACTTTAGGTTCTCAGCTGAGTCCATTGTTACTGCTGAAGCTTCTATTTTCTATGAAAGAGTGATTGATGGATATGATTTGATTTTTTTGATTTCTCTGCAGTCACACTAGCATCAAGTTGAGATCAGCTAACCTTTCAGTGAAATCTAACTCACTTTGCCCTAAGGGGATGTTAACCTGTACTAAGAGAATTTCATCAGAAAAATATTAGCACTGGCCTTCAAATGTTTTCATTGATCTCACTTGATGGACAAGATAAACTATGCTCTCAGATCAATAGTTCTCTCCAACACAGCTGAGTGAAGCCTTCACTGAAGGCAGCCCAGCATGGACGATTCTCTCTTCTCATATCTTGATCAGATGAAATGTGTTCAGGGCCACTATGTTTGATTTTATAACAGCTGCGGAGTGCTATTTCCAGCACATTTTATTATTTATCCACCATCCTCCATATCTTTTGATGTGAAGGAGCTACCACTCTGACTTCTACAAAGACATATTTTAGGAAAGATATCAAGTCCTTGAAAAAGGCTGCGGCAGTCATTTAAAAGTAAGCTGCTTTTGATTGTTCTGTGAAATTGAGGTTTGGACACTGAGGGAGGAACTGGAAAAGTGGGAACATAGATTCAGGTTGACTATCATTTTTCACTTTGGCCTTTGTTTGCTTCCACTCTATAGACCAGAAAAATGCCTTAGAATGTCTAAAACAGTCCACAACACACATGCTTTTTGAGAAGTTTAATTATTTTTATTTCCCTGTCAGTTGTCTTATCTTTTTTTTTTCATCTGATAATTGATATTGAGAATCTGAGTAGTTAAACTGTTGTTTTACATAACACACTCTTGTTTCACATTTTTAGTTACTTTGTTGCCCATTTTCTAACAATGTTCAAAACAATTGTGTTTTTGTAGGTTTGACTACCAGGAGCTACTTCATAATTCTACTTTCTGCCTGGTGCCGCGGGGCCGACGTCTTGGGTCGTTCCGCTTCCTGGAGGCCTTGCAGGTATGGTTTCATAATGTCTTTGCATATTTTAGTTTTGTCTATGTAGTTTTGTGCACACTTGTGCACAAAATGTGAGCATAAGGCCTCAGTCACACAGAGCAATGTGGAACAATGTGTATATCAAGAGGTGAAATTGGTCACAAACTGCACCTCTTTGTGATTGCTTTTGTTGTCAGCAGAATGTAGTGGTCACCAGTAGTTTCATGGAAGATGCCGACTTATCTGCAACACTGTCCAACTGCTTGCCAAATGGTAGAGAAACTTGAACTTGA
The DNA here is from genome assembly GCF_007364275.1 of Archocentrus centrarchus. Lineage (NCBI taxonomy): Eukaryota > Metazoa > Chordata > Actinopteri > Cichliformes > Cichlidae > Archocentrus > Archocentrus centrarchus. Next base: position 7,117,662 of record NC_044369.1, on the reverse strand, counting down.
TCTTCTTAGACACAAATAATAGGGCTTCCAGTTTGTTGGCATTATGGGGCAGGATGTGGTGGCATTGAGATAAGCCACACATTCACTGATGCAGCTACAGTTGCACCAATGATTACACCGGACATCGTTTTTTTCTACTTTCTTTGCTCTTATGATAATTTTATGTCCCTGTCTATGACTATTACATGTTTGGTATGATGTCACACTGGAATTAAATTTACTCAAGGATCTATTATATTGTATGATTTTATTTTATTTTTTATTTTTTCATTCACAAAGAATAAGTGCTCTTTGGGTCCCGGACTGCTGTCAGGATATTCGACACACTGGGATCATAAGTTAAACTATCCGGTATACCCCAAATGTCTTATAAAATGTTTAATGTCCACAAAAATCTTCTTGCAGTTTTTTCTTGCATGATTAATTTCTTATTTTCTTCTTGGTTGTTGTTATATTTCTTCTCCAAAACAGGCACATTTTTAATCATGCAGAAATTATATAATCTCCTTCAGGTCATTGTCTTGTTCAGAGAAAATAGACCAAGCACATGTCCCATCACTTTTTCTCAGAATTATTGGTAAAGATTTGTCACTCAGGCTGTGGAGCTCCAGCTTGGCAACTTGACTAATCAAACAGTTTTGTGTCGTCCTCCTACTGTACTGTGTCTTATTACTATTGACAATCTGTCATTTCCCTCACACGGAAAAGCCTCTTTCTGTGGATACACCGCAGAGAAGGAAAAAAAGGGCATTCACACTCATCCTCACACCACAGACATTTTCATCTTGCATTAGCACATTGTTACAATGTTGTTTTGACATTAAGTATCTGGCTCTGCCTTGTGGTTGCCCTTGGCAGTCTTGTTTTCCTTGTTCTTCTTTGTTTTTTCCCACTTCTGATTATGTATTCTGCTGTAAACAGACTGCACATTTACATTTTAGACATAAATGGAAAGAAGAACAGTCACTACAAGAACCTTTATGGTGTTTATCTTTTCCTGGAACATTTTAGAGTTTTGACTTAGGACTAGGTCACACAGACCTAGACACTGGTTGGTAACTCCCTGCTGGCAAATGGTTGCTGGAAGTTGCTGGTTGGGAGTGCTGACAGGGACTAGAAGGAGAGAGCATATTTCTCCTATATTGGCTCCCTGTTAAATCCAGAATCTAATTTAAAATCCCATTCTTCTCCTCACATTCAAGGTCTTGAATGGTCCCATGTTAGCTTAAAGACCTCATAGTAACATATCATCCCAATACAGCACTTCGCTCTCAGCCTGCTGGCTTACTTGTGGTTCCTAGGATATTTAGAAGTAGAATGGGAGGCAGAGCCTTCAGCTTTCTAAGCCTAGGCTTCTGGGGGCTTCCCATGATGCACTAAGTGTTTCTTCTTCACTCACCTCCTTTTACTCTGTTTATACACCACTCTGCATTTAATCATTAGTTATTATTAATCTCTGGCTCTCTTCCACAGCATAACTTTTATCCTGTCTCCCCTCACCCCCAAACAGTCGCAGCAAATGGCTGCCCCTCCCTGAGCCTGGTTCTGCCAGCGGCTTCTTCCTGTTAAAAGGGAGTTTTTCCTTCCCACTGTTGCAAAGTGCTTGCCCATAGGGGGTTATCTGATTGTTGGGGTTTTTGTTGTGTTATTTTTGGGTCTTTACCTCACAATCTAAGGCGCCCTGAGGCAACTTTTTCTGTGATGTGCTGCTGTATAATCAAATTGAATTGAATTGAAATCATTCACAGAGGGTGCTGTGCCAGAAACCTCCTTTTCATTGCATTGGTTACTAGGAGATTGCCGCAACTGCCATAGTTCATGTGGAAGTCACCAACTTGTCTGTAAACACTCGCTAACCACCATGTTGTAGTGAAACTTGAGAAAGTGCAGCACAAACCACAAACGAAGAATGTTTCCTTTCAAAGTAAAAGTTGTCTTACTACTGAAACCAATATGATTTGAAAGGTGCAACTTTTAGTTTGAAGATGAACTTTATGCATTTCCAGTTTGTGTTGCCCTCTTCACTGTGTTTGCAAGTCCACGTCTTACATACAAACTATGGACAACCTTACAAATCTGCTAGCAATCCAATCAATTGCAAGGAGGTTTTTGGTGCAGTAGTGAAATACCTCTTTATGGTCAGTTTCACCTAGCGACAGCAAGCAGCCTTCTGCACCCACCTGCCAACTGGTTGGGGAATGCGCATATTTCCTTACTTACCTGTGGTTACCAGGGTGGTCACTGACTGGCCTATAGGTCTGTGGAACTGACACTTTAATGAGCAGCCAGTTACCAGGCTCTTCAAAGTATGCAGTAACTGTGCAAATTATTAGAGACTATAAACAATATTTATTCATTTATTTAGCAATGACAAAGCAAATTTGCCCTCTTCTACAAGGTTTTACATTAAACAAATTGCACACTAACACTACTGACTTCTCTGTAGTTGATTTCTGGCATCATAAGATTCACTGTTTTTGATCAAAGGCAATGAGCAAATCAAGTGTGAATTTCATGGTGTCATTAACAATGCCAGCAGGTTTGGCTGCCTAACAGCAGCAGAAATAATGATTGACAGAAAAAAATGCTTTCAATACTTTTAATTAAACTTTCATTTAAATGCACTCCAATTATTTTAATAGCCTTTTCAGCAAGTTTGATGTTTGCTAGAGGTGAGAAAAGAAACCTCTGCAATGGTATAATAATCATCAAAATTCAGATGACAGCAGAGGAGAGGACAAACAAAGAGGCATGTAAGAGGATGACAGTGGGGGGGGGGGGGGGGGGGGGGAGACAAGAAAAGAAAAGAGAAAGTCATCTCACAAAGCCAGACTAATCAAAGCAGGGAGAATTTGCGTCGACAGGTCACCCATAATGCACTCGGCATTTTGTGAATCTCCTTTAATCTCTCGGTTTCACTTGATTGAGAATCCAGTCGAAATTGAACTTTAAATGAAAATACCAAACATACTGAAATTTTTTCCATTTTTTCTCTCACTGCTCCTCTACTTAGCAACTGCACATGAAGACTTTATTTGCAAAGCACTTTTTTTTTTTTTTTTCTTTTTTGGGAATTTTCATCAGTCAAACTGCAGTTGGCTTCTTTTTTTTTTTTTTTGATTTAGTAAAAATAACTCACCAAAATAGATGTAACTTATGAAATTGCATTTATTTTTCAAATTAAAAGTTTGATTTTTAAAGGCACATGCAAAGTCAGTGCAGTGGTTCACATTCTCAAGCTGTACCAACAATACTGAAAACCACAATAGACAGCTCACTGATGAGCTTAAAATCTGAAAATGTTTTTATATTACAATTCCTGGAATTGCACTAGTGTGAAAAACAGTATTCCTTTGAGTAACTCATGTTCATGTTCCTTACTGTCACTAGTAATCAGTGTCCTACAGGATAGTCACGGCCACTTGAGTCTCCAGCAGACACAGTGTGGGAGGATCAGCCTGCAGTCCCAGCTCAAAGAGATACCCTCTCTGTTGTAAACTAGTGAAACAGCTAGCACACCAAGCAGCTGAACTTACTTGAGGAACTTCAGAAAGTTTCTGTCTATCAAATGACAGGAAAAAGTCTGTGATACAGAGGTCCTCCAGAGATGGAAAGCATTCATATTCAATATGCTTAAGTGCTCCCAGGTGAAGAAGGCAGATTAGGGGTGCCACATAGATGATAAGCATTTGCTAAAGAAATTATTTGAAAGACGGCAAGCACTCTCACGGCGGACAAAATAAGCAAAACAAAGAGACACTAAATGTCTCCTTTGCTGCTATGATTTCCAGAAATCAAACTGTGGTATGATTCCTGGAAAGATGTCTCACAGGATGGCTCCACCTGGTGCACATTGATCCACTCTGGTGTAGTAGTCTACAAAGTGAAGCACTTGGAGGAGCAGTAGTTGACCTGACCAGCTGTCTTTGCACACATCATGTAGTGGTTGCATTTACCAGTAAAGTGAGTTTCCTTGTTTTGTTTCAAATTTCCTCTTGTTTTTATAACCTAAAAGATTTATTGCATTGGCATGTAATAGGATTTATAGAGCCCCCCCCTATTTTTTTTTTTTATAAGGGCTCTATAAATAAGACTGCAGGCCAGATTTAACTATGCATTCATGCAGCAAACTTTAAGGTCTTTATCTGTGTCACATAAATGGCCAATTTAGAGTCACTCTTTGACCTTTGGACACATCAAAGTAACATAAGATTTTGATCTGCCATGCAATACAATTTAGAAAGCATCTGATTGGCAGGGGCTTAACTTTTCAGCATGACAATGAGCCCAAACACACCACCAATACAGTAAAAACATAACTAGATAGAAAAACACACAAAGGAACACTATAAGTGATGGATTTGCCTCCCCGGGACCCTGGACCTCAACACTATTGAAGCATTGTGGGATCGTCTTGGCAGTGAACAGAACAAAAAGCAGCTGACATCCAAAGAAGAGCTTTGAATGTCCTTCAAGAAGCCTGGAGAACTATTCCTGAAGATTACTTAAAGAAATTACAAGAAAGCTGCCTGAGAGAGTTCAGACTGTGCTGAAGAATAAAGGTGGTCATACCAAATACTGAATTTCAAGCTGGTCAGAAAGTCTGTTTTTGCCAGTTCCATCTATATTTACACATTTCAGTACATCACTGCATCTATTTCCCATTTTCCAAGGAAAATATGCAGAAATAAATGATGGCTCAAGACTTTTGCAGTGTACTGTTTATCATCTCACTGTCCTTTTAATGGATTCATATGTACTCTGCCTAAATCCTAAATACTCAAAACTGTTCACTAATATAATTTCTCCTGCTGCTTATGATGGTTTAAACATTTCTCACTGGACACTTCTGTTAATGTCGTTCACATCCAAGCTTGGTCAAGAAAAGCTCCCATCTGTGATCTTCAGTGTTTGCATTGTTTGAACCTTTGATGCTTATTCCCTCATTTCAACCACAGTAGGGTTGAAAAAACATAAAACCGCTGCGGTGACAAGTATCACACTATCATTTATGAAAACTGCTTTCTAACATGTGAAACAAGTTTTTTCTAGCTATAAAATAATCTCAGCAGATACAATAAAACAGTGCCACGAGCCTTTAAATGATGCATAAAATATGTGAAATGAAAGAAATTAGCCAGAAAATAGAGTATCTTCTATTCAAACGCAGTTTAATAGTGCAGAGGAGTGCACAATCAACTCTCATTGATTAAACATGAATGATGAACCTTTCTGAGAATGACTAAATGCTCCAACAAACGCCATGAGAGGTCCTTCATTCCATCCCGTTGTAAAATTTCTTTTCTTTCAGCTAAAGTTGTTTAATTTTACAGCTTTCACAGTCTTGAATAACTGTTACAAAGCAATTTCCCCGTGGGGATTAATAAAGTTATTCTTATTCACAAAATGAATTTACAGCAACGCAGAGAGCTCCTGTGGGAAATAAAATCAGCTCCCAATGAATCAAGTCACACAAATGAACCCTCTAAATATTGAAGCACACAGCAAAAATAAATAAATACACTTTATTTTGTCCTTAATCTTTTTGGCAACTCCATTTGTTTCTGAAGGACTTATTTGGAACACGTTGAAAGTGTCTCATTAAAGAGAAGCTACTAAAGAAGATAAATCCCTCGCAAATAAAGACCAAAAGCGGATCCATCCCAGTGCTCTGCTTTAAAATTCTGCTTACACTTCATGCATCACTGTGATTTTTCTCCTTCACGTTAGCTGTGAAATCTTGTAAACAGTTTTAAGTTGAGATTTTTTTTCAGCCTATCTTTCCCATCTTTCTTATAGGGAGGACAATCACAACCAAAAACTTAAAAAGTAAATGAAGGCCACTTCGCCTTCTACATGTCCAATTTGCAAATTTCATTTAGAGTGGGGTATTTAAGCTGCTGTAGCATGCTCGCGCAATTAACTACAGTACATAATATAAATTTCTGACAATCATCTTTTCCACTCCAACTCAAAACAGGATCTCTGCTTATACTGATTCCTCCTTCAAGTTTATTTTTAATTTTTGACTTGTGTTTCCTCACAGGCTGCCTGTATTCCAGTTATTCTGAGTAATGGCTGGGAGCTCCCCTTCTCTGAAGTAATCGACTGGAGAAAAGCTGCGATCATTGGAGATGAGAGGCTGCTATTACAGGTACTGAAAAGCACTGGAAAATAAGATGATGGGGGAATGAAAGAAGACTGCATGGATTCTTGAATGAATGTGTGGGTTTTGCAGCAAGAGACTGAACAGATGGGGGAAAACCAAATATAAAAAAATGCATGAACAAGAATGGCAGTTAGTAAAAACCACCACTATGTAACTTGGAGGACAAGCTTCCCTTGCACTGTACACCAACAAAAGATAAAGCATGCCCTTTCAGCATCAGCTAATTCAGTGTCTGAGTGGAGAAATGCCACCATCTCCCCAGTTATAATTGTCCTCTCTGGCTCAAAATCCCCCTGGGAACCTGCAAAAATCCAGCTGGGCCTGATTCAAGTGTAGAAGCACAGCACATAGATCAGGAATGTCGGCTTTCTAAGACAGAGCCGCCACACGCTTAATCAGCTTGATTTCAGTTTAAGCACTTTTATGCAAATGATGTCATAAAAGTGACATCAGTGGCAAATTTGTGTAGTATTTAAATCTCTGAAAAGCTTTGCTCCAAGTGGGCAAATAGTAATGTCAAAAAGTAAATGCATCCCAAGTATGTGCTTAATTTTCCTCAAGGATCAAGTGTTTATTTGTTCAAAAAAGAAAAAGAAAAATGTGAAAGAAATTCTTATGATACTTTTTATCAAGTAACCCATTTATTCACTTCCTACCTGTGAGCTGTAGGATGGGTTTTAAGATTTTACTGCTTATTTTTAAAGCTTTAAATGGTTTAAATGATCTGCAGTCTACTAACTTGAAAACTTGTAGCAGGGGCCTAGTAATGACTCCTCATTAAGAACTGGTTAGCAAAGGTGACCTGCTTTTACTTTCCTGGTCCCATAGCTGTGGAAAGTCTTGCCTCTGAGAGGCCTCTGCTTGATAATGAAGCCTTTTACTTTATGGTGCATATTTGTTCTAAATTATTCCAAATTACTTTAAATATTTACTGTAATCTCTTCTTTAAATCTACTATTATGGTAGGATATGGATATATTTGTTGTGTTGTCAAATTTTTTTTTAATTTTAAGCTTTTTTCTTTTTTGGTTGGCTTTTTCATGTAATTGTATTGTAACTACACTACATTGGCAAAAGTATCCACTCACCATAAAAACAAGCACCTAGGCATGCAGACTGTACAAACATTTGTAGCTCAGTGAATTCCTGTGTGGTACCGTGATAGGATACTACCTGTGCAACAAGTCCAGTTGTGAAATTTCCTCACTACTAAATATTCCACAGTCAATTCAGCCACGAAGTGGTAGGCCATGTGAAATGACAGAGGGGGAGGGGGGGGGGGGGGTCAGCGGATCCTGAGGCGTGCAGTCTCACACCAGATTTCCAAACTTAGTGTGCCTTTCAGATTAGCTCAAGAACAGTGCATACAGAGCTTCATGGAATGGGTTTCCATTGGCTGAGCAGCTGCATCCAAGCCTTACATCACCAAGCACAATGCAAAGCGTTGGATGCAGTGAAGTAAAGCTGGACTCTAGAGCATTGGAGACGTGTTCTCAGGAGTGACAGATCACGCTTCTCCACCTGGCAATTCAATGGATGAGTCTGGGTTATAAAAATCTTCACAGAAAAGTCTAAATAGAACAAGAAATGGGAGTAAATGGGATTTAAAAAAAAACTTGTCAAAAGTGGGACCCTGTCAGTACATCACTGATATGTACTGAGTTAAAAAATCTAATTGCAGTGATGTGGCTTTTATTAAGTCATATGCCATGTGACAGCACCTACATTAGGAGCTATTTTTATCTAAAACAGATTAGTCAACAGTGGGATCACCTTCTGTTCTCTTTTATTACAGCAGCGGGCAGAGCTTGTGATATTTACATTCTCTAATAACTCTGTGTTACCATGTGTCACCTGAATGACCCAAACCACCACCTGGACAGCAAGTCCAGAAGTAAGTGTGTGCATGTGTGTAGGCTTTCTGCTTTTAATTAGTGCGTTTCTGGTTTTTTGTCAGCCTTCTATCAGGTATTATATTCTTTTTCCACAAAACACACAACAGCAGGCAAGCCGTCTTTAAAAAATGGTGCTATTAGATCAAATTTAGCAGGCTTTTTTCATTATCAAGCATCACTGAGGCTCACAATAGTGCACTGATCTTGTCAGAGGTTTTGTTATTTGGTTTGTTTGCTTTATAAAAAAAAATCTTGCAAAAGCATGCTAATTGTTGGTTAAGATAATGTGTGAAGTGAGAGATTTGTTTTGACAGAGCCCGTGTCACAGAGGGTGGTCACATTCATTACCGATCCAAACAAAGCAAACGTTTTTCCATTAATTTACCTTGCTTTAATGCAGACATGTAAGGAAATGGCAGAGGCAGGGATAAACAAATCATTCCAAGGCTTTCAGCGCCTGACATTTTTGAGTTATGAGTGATGTCCTCACTTTTTTCGCTCAGTGGCATATAAAGGGATGTTCACATACATATCATTTTGGAACAACATGCAACCTGATGCACATTTTAACTCTTCAAATTGGTGAAGATACAGTTGTGTGTTTGTCCCTTCAATCTTCACCAGATTGGTTTTTCTTGTTGTTTGCCACCATTTGTATATTAACAAGAAAAAACTAAAAGGAAGTGAGGGTATGACAGGGAAGAGAAGGAATCAGAGCAATGAGCATAAGACACGAGACTCCTCAAAGCAATGTGTGTCAATGTGCTAGACCTCACTAGCTCAGCAGGTCGGTGTGGACGGACAGTAATTTCGCCTCTGTACATCACCACAGTGGATTTTAAATTATGATGTGACTGAAATGCAGACTTTCGACTTTAATTTATGTGATTTAACAGAAGTATTAAATACAATAACTGTAATTGGGAATCACAGCCATCTTTATGAAAAGTCCCACATTTTCAGAGGTTCAAAAGTAATTATAAAATTTTGTATTGCTTTTAAATATTCTGTCCATATGCACCGTGTTGTCTGATCAGTTTTGCAGCCTTTAGTTGAATCTGAGCAGAGAGTATATCCATGTACAACTTCACAATTCATCCTGCTACTGCTACACATGGAGAATGTTCTTTGCTTTTCATTATGTTGTTCAAGTTTTTTTTGTTTGTTTGTTTTTTCTCTAACCCATGGAAATGATTTTGTTGTCATGCACTTTAGTTGTCTTCTGTGCTCTTTCAGGCCAAGCTCCAATGCATTCACTCTTCTTAAGAATGCACCAAAAAAAAAACAACTGCAGAACTCCAAAAACTGTTGCTGTCATGACTTACCTGTAGTGTAGATATCACAGTGGTTCACAAAGGTGAACTTTCTTTTCCTGAAAATCATCTCATGATTACATCACCCAAATTCCTGATAAAGTCCTTACACATTTCCATTGAATTCCTTTTTAGAGGCATTAAACTCACCTGCTCTTTTTAGTCAGTTTTGGATAAACACCAGTTCAGCAGTCTCATGGATTGTGACATAAATAGAAAGATTCTTCTCTAGAGGTTGTTTCTGCTTTTCATTAAATGCAGCTTTCTAGATGTTGAGGACACCTTCCAGATGCTTAATTTCTTTCCTTCAGCACTGAGACATTTGGCAGAGAGGCAAGAATAAAAACAGTTTCTCGAAAGGAAACATCAGAATTTTTTTTTTTTCAGCCTCAAGGTTTGGGGTTTATTCAACGGTCAGCTTAACACCTTTAAGAAGCATTAAAACATCCAGAACTTTTTTCTATGTTTGTTTTTTTAATTTCAACTAAATGACAGCATCTATAAAGAAGACTTTAATAAATTCAGTATTTAACCAGAAAATGTTTCATTTTTTTGGTTGGTAAACAGATTCTGGATACTTTCCCTGATTGGTTTTTCCTCTTTTTTTTTCTAGTTACAAACTACATGCACACACACACACACACACACTCACACAGGAACTTGTGCAACACTGGAGCTGTAACACCTGCTGAGAGAGTTGAATCTCATTACTTTCAATTACATCACTGAGAACGGCAATACCTGGCTGTTTAATATGTAGAGTTTCTGTTCCCTCCATGGAGCGAGAGAGACGCACAATACACACACACACACACGCACACAAACACAAAACGCCCCCTGCTGAGAAACATAAACACTATTAGAGTTAATCGAGGGGAAGAGAATGAGGCTGATTTGATTGGTGTTGTTTATATTCCACCTCAGAGAGCTGAATATTTAAAGCTTGTGCTGCTGTAGGCAGATCCCAGTGACGTCAACAGCAGCACAACCACTTTCACTGAGTTCATTATGAATGTGAGAGTTTCAGTTCGCACAAATGGGAAATAAATATCTTTTAAAAGTAAATGACAACCCAATAATAATATAATTTTGGTATGAAGTGGATAAGTATCAGAACCACTCTGCACACTGTTTTTTTTTTTGTTTTTTTTACCCATAATTATCATAACGCTGACACATAACCTGTAACACAGTTTCTGTTTTGATGTAATTTTGCCATCACTCTGTGGGCCAGATTTTAATGCTCTGTCCAAGCATTAAAAAGTGCTTTACCTGTATTTACTTTGGAGGCACAGTGTTAAGCAGGGGCTTGGATATGTGTTTCTAGGAGCTTTTCTTTCACGGCACAAAATGATCTACTAAGGTTTGTGGCAGGCATTCAACTGTAAATTGAGCTGAATTATGCTATATAAAAAAGAATATCATATGTTATTATTCACTTAATGTGGCTGTGATAGTTTAAGAGTGCTGATTTATGTGGAATGCAGGGGAAGGTATTAAGATTAGGCCTAAACATTGGTTCTGTCCTCATCATGAATGGCTACATCTGAGCTCCACATATATCTGGTCCTCAGTAATTAAACAGAGCAGAACTTACTTTAACCTGAATTAATTTAATGTGGATTATTGAGGGTAGGAGGAGAATCCTAAAGCAGGACACATAGATGGTTGTGTCTTGCATTACAGGTGGTCAAGTTAGTTTACAGTGAGGTTTGCAGTGTTTCATATTTTGGATCATATCTTTATACAGATATTGATCCACAATATTAAAAAAAATCAGTGTCTTTTGTCATCTTTTCACATATTTTAGAGTCCTATGTCATATATATATACCATATTAAAATGCCAGAGAGATTTGAAGTGTGTTATTTAATGCCTGAATTTTACATGTAACTTCAAAAACTTTAATAAACTAAATAACTTTAGTAAACTAACTCTAATAAAATAAATAAATGACTTTAATAAGTACTTATAGCCTCACACATTTGCACAGAAAACAAGCTTTCTAAGCATGTGGCACAGTAACAGCAACTTCATTAACACGTGTGTGGGTCAGGATCTGATGCTAAATAATGTTCTTCTTCTGCACATCCTACAGGTCAGCTGTTTCGCAGATTTCAGGTTTACATGGTCGAATAGTTTGTGATAAAGCGGCCCTTCTGCAATCCTATGAATCCTGCAGCCTCTAGGACCCCATGTAGCCCCCAGCCCTTCCTAGCAGAAGAATTTGCCCGCTTACACCAAAAGTTTGACAGCTAATTGGGCAGCAGAACAATACAAAGTTGCTTAGAATATTTACAGACAAATTTGAGACCTTTTTGTGTTTTGTTGTACTGTTTCTGCAGTAAACGGGTGCAATTTTTGTGACAAAGTTTATTGAATTTATCATTTTTCACAACACAAAACATGCAAAAACCAGCAGCACAACAAACAAAACAAAACCTGTCAAAGAAATCATGCAAAAAGTAAAATGGTTAAAAGATAATGAGAAATGGAAGAAACATAATAAAAGTATTAGTATTAGTTTAGTGTTGTGTTTTTGCTTCACATTCCTCATTTTCTTTTTCTTTTTTTTGCTGGAGCTCACTGTATCAGCACTCCTGTCAGTGCAGTGGTCTCATTTAAATGAATGAAGGGATCATTTCCCCTTGAAGCAGGGGAGATGAATATATTATTGGACACATAATGCGTGTGGAAATTGGTATATTTCAGTGACAAATATCAGTTGAAAACATTCCAGACAGCATGACTGTCAGTCGAAGCCACCTCATTAGGCTTTACAAATCACTGTAAGATGAAAGCTCCTTGGTCACAGCGTGAGCGATAGAGCCAAGTGGCTCGGGACTCTTTGAGTGAAAATCCTCAACCTTCTCATGGAAAGTGACCAGTGTTTCAGGAAAACTGATTATCACTATCACTCATTATTTCTTCAGACCACAGTGGCCAAATCCAACCAATTGGCACTCTAATGTTTAATGAAGGGAGTTTTTTTTTATCACTGGGGCCAAAAAACAGACAGATCCTCAGCTCCAAATACACCACCATCTCTTAAGGGCTGATCAGGCTCTTTAGAAATATTGGCTGCAAGACTACTCGTTCCCGTGACAGTTTTATTGTTGAGCTGAATGGGGCAACTAAGGTCATATCTGATCTCATCAGGAAGGTAGTTTGTTGTTTTTCAAGCTGAATATCAAGAGAACATCCCGTTCTGCCTCCCTGGCATATCTGGATGTTTAGCTCCGTGGTCAGAATCATGGTCTCCCTTAATTTCATCCTTTCACTGTCTCTCCCTGAAGGTGCCACTCAGGCAATTCACAGGCCAGCTGTTCATGTTTTCTATGGTGGTGTGAGCTGGGACCAATGGGAAGGTGGGCTTGTCTTGGGGGTCTTAGCAGATCAGCAGCGGCTGTTGATACATGGCCCTTGGCTTTGTTTTTTCCTTTCATTTCTGTTCCAGGAAAATAAATTAACAGCAATTAATAAGCTGTTGAGGTAATGTAAGATGCATGGTAAGTTGGGCAACTGTTTTAAGTAATTCTGAACTAAAACCTAAATACGTTTAAGTTGTGGAGAACTGATCAAACTCATCTATCTAAAATCCACAAATGGAGAAAACATTGTTAAAAATATAATTATATGGTTTGCATTTTTTAAAATATATATTTAATAACCCTTTCTAGTATGTACTTAGGTGTATTAACTCTAAGGTGTGAATACAGCACTGAAGCTGAATAGCAGGTGGTTTAGTTGCCATATTTTCAGTGGGGATAAGGGCAAAGTAAGATGTGGTGGTGGGAGAGTCCTGAGGGGAAAATCTCCCTTAATCTTTTTTCCATGTCCACAAATTATTTATGCTTCCTCCACCTTTTTTTTTGTTTACACACCAATTCTCATCCTTCACTCAGCATTGTTTAAAAATCTAACCTAATATCTGTCTCACTGTCACTTTTTGGTCTTCTTTCTCTATTTTTTCCGCAGGTTCCCTCGATTACCCGATCTGTGGGCCGTGACAGGATCTTGGCTCTCCGCCAGCAGACTCAGTTCCTCTGGGATGCCTACTTCTCTTCTGTAGCCAAAATAGTCTTAACCACGCTGGAGGTAAACTTGCAAAGTTGTGTTGTGGATTTACTTTTATCAGGAGAGTTGCATTTAATCAGTCAAACTGCTATATCTTGTTCTATACTATACATTGCTCCTGGCTATGCATCACCTCCCAAAGACAAACTTTTAAAAGAAATCTTCCTCTAGTTGTCAGTTATGTTTTTTTTTACTATCCAACGAAGGTTAGCTGAATGTGCCCTCTCTTTTCCACCAGTTTTCTGCTTCATATTCATACAGGTCCGCTTAGCAATGCAGCGTTCAGACACTGAGTGTAGGTATATCAAAGTAACTGGGGGTTATTTGGCGTGCTCAAAGTTTGCTTTGAGATCAGGGTCACGTTTTGATTTTTCATTGCTTTTTTTTTCCTTCGCAAAACTGTTTTTTTCTGCAATGAAACTTTACCATAGGTAAATATGAGAAAGCTGCTGATTCACCATTGAGACATTTTTATATAGAAATGTTTTTATCAAGCAGTCGCTTATTTACACATCAAGCAGACACAGAGCAAAACTCCTTTATTCAAGTCTCAAAGTTACTGCCCCTCCCCTTTGATTTGGCACCAGCTGACACCAGTTGCTAAAATCTTAACAGTTAGTCCTTAATGTTGGTTGTTGGCACTGTCATCAGACCTGTGGGTGTCATATATATGAAGTAGGTGCTCTCCTGTACCTTATGGTAATCTAGAATTTATGTTATCAATTCTAAGCAGTGATAAACAGAAAATCAAACCCCATGCAGAAGATCTCTGGCTGTGTGTGAAAAGTGTGCATAAAATCTCTTCACCAAGGTTAACCTAGAAAACTTGTGATGTCGAATATGTGATTCAGGTTGTAAAAGGATGTATTTTAACCCAAACTTTTATCTTTCCCTAACCAGAAACAGATCAGTCTCAAACTAAGAGCCACAGGTGAAAGTCATCTGACTTAGGATGATGCCACCATTACTGTCTGCTTATGAGGTGTTTGCAACTGGCATCCTAAATGGGTGGAAACTAAACATGAAAGGGTAATGTGGAAAACCACAAAACCACAAAAGATGTTAAAATACTCTGCAAATTTGCACAGCCAGAAGTAACTCTATGCTCAGTTAATATTTACTGAAGCAGCTTAAAATAATCCTCTCTGGAGCTTGAAAAAGGCGACTGGACTTCTTTTTGTTTCTTGAAGACGTTTCACCTCTCATCCGAAAGGCTTCTTCAGTTCTCAACCAAATGGTGGAGAGACCCAGGTATTTAAACCCCTGTGGGCGTAGTCCCCTGGAGGTGGTTATGACCCTCTATTGATCATGTGTGTGAACACATGTGCCCAGGTGTGAAGGGGGCGTGGGTCATATTTAATCAGTGGTTTCAGTTGAAACCAATTTAGGACTCCGCTCCATTGTTTCCTGTGGCCTATTGAGGTCACTGGAACAAAGGTGTGAATGGGGGTTGAGACGTCTGGGAAGTTGTGTTGGCTCACCAGTGCTGGCTCACCAGTGTCTCCCATTGTAGCCAACCTTTACATGGAGGAAGTGGAAAGTAAAGCTCTTGGTTCTTTCAAAGGGATGGCACCTAGCCACTGGTACAGATATGTAGATGACACCTGGGTCAAAATCAAAACCCAAGAAGTAGAAGCCTTCACTCGTCACATTAACTCAGTGGATAAATACATACGTTTTACCAGGGAGGACACCAGAGATAACAAGTTACCATTCCTGGACTGTGCGGTGCTTATTGAGGAAGATGGAAGCCTCAACATTGAAGTTTACCGGAAGCCCACACACACAGACCAGTATCTCCTCTTTGACTCCCACCACCCTCTGGAACACAAACTTGGGGTGATCAGGACCCTACAACACCGTGCGGAAAGTGTTCCCTCTAAGGCAGAAGGGAAGCATAAGGAACACACACACATTAAGAAAGCCCTCAAAACATGCGGTTACCCCAACTGGACCTTCATCAAATCAGCTAAGATGCACAGGAATGAAGGCCAAACACAAACTACAGAGAATAGGAAGGACAAGAGGAACAACATTGTCATCCCATATGTGTCAGGCTTGTCAGAGAAACTCAGAAGAATTTTCTCCAAGCATGACATCCCAGTATACTTCAAACCAAGTCACACCCTAAGACAAAAACTGGTTCATCCCAAGGACAAACCCGCCAAACACAAGATCAGCGATGTAGTGTATGCTGTTCAGTGCAGTGAAGAGTGCTCGGACCTCTACATTGGTGAAACCAAACAGCCTCTTCACAAACGAATGGCACAACATAGAAGAGCCACCTCGACAGGACAAGATTCAGCAGTACATCTGCATCTGAAGGAAAAAGGGCACTCTTTTGAGGATGCCAATGTCCACATTTTGGACAGGGAAAACAGATGGTTTGAAAGAGGAGTGAAAGAAGCCATCTATGTCCACTGTGAACAACCATCATTGAACAGAGGAGGTGGATTACGTCACCAACTTTCCCCCGCTTACAGTGCTGTCCTGAGCTCCCTTCCCAGACGTCTCAACCCCCATTCACACCTTTGTTCCAGTGACCTCAATAGGCCACAGGAAACAATGGAGCGGAGTCCTAAATTGGTTTTAACTGAAACCACTGATTAAATATGACCCACGCCCCCTTCACACCTGGGCACATGTGTTCACACACATGATCAATAGAGGGTCATAACCACCTCCAGGGGACTACGCCCACAGGGGTTTAAATACCTGGGTCTCTCCACCATTTGGTTGAGAACTGAAGAAGCCTTTCGGATGAGAGGTGAAACGTCTTCAAGAAACAAAAAGAAGTCCAGTCGCCTTTTTCAAGCTCCAGAGACTACTATGACCTGGATGACTGAGAATCTACACAGACTTAAAATAATCCTGTTTTTTCTGCTGCTTAAATGTATTGTAACTTAATTCTGGCATTTCCTGGACACCTTTAGGTTTACTGTGTTTTAACCGCAACAACATCTGTGGCAAATGGAAAGAAGGTGACTGATGCGAACAGTAATCTGACAAACATTGCCAAAGAAAAGAGACATTGTAGACTGGAAACCGGCATTTTGATGCCTGAAATGTAAACATAGTGGGAGCATAAGAGGTGTTGTTGAAGTGCCAGTTGTGAAGCACCAGGTGTGAAGGAGATCCATGCTGTCTGGCAGCCTTCAGGTTTAAGAGGCTGCAGTATGTGAGTGGGTGTACATGCCCACTTTCAAGGCTAATAACCCATAGGCCAGCTCATTACATGACCTAACCAGCTGATGTACAGAAGATAAACTTGTTTCATTGCCATGTACTGCAAAAGCCATCCTAGTTTTTTTTTTTTTTTTTGCTTTTAAGTCAGTTCCTCACAGCCTTTATTCAGGGTCCATTTGCTGTCTGTGTTGTTTCTGAATACAGACACAGAAGATAATAATCCTTTTTATCACCAACATCAGCAGCAGAATCATAGTTATCATTACATCAAAATCAACGTGATTGTCATGATCTTTCTTAAGCCCACAGTTTGTTTTAATTTATCGCCTCTACCATGAATGTTAATGTGATCATATTTTACTGTAATTATCATCACTGCAATAACATTATCACTATTATTATAATCATCATCTTTTATTGCATCCGTCCAACCATTTTCAACCATCTTCTTCTGCTTATCCGGGGCCGGGTCACAGGGGCAGCAACCTAAGCAGAGAAGCCCAGACCTCCCTCTCCCCAGCCACCTCCACCAGCTCATTCGGAGAGACCCCAAGTTGTTCCCAGGCCAGCGTGTCCTGGGTCTGCCCTGGGGCCTACTCCGAATGAGCCGGTAGGACATGCCCGGATCACCACGACAGACTGGTGCAGCATCTGCCTCACTGCAGACGCAGCCCCTATCTGTCTGTCGATCTCCTGTTCCCTTCTCCTATCACTCGGGTACGAGACCCTGAGATACTTAAACTCCTCCACTTGTAGCAGCAACTCGTCCCTGAGTCGGAGTGGGCACTCCACCTTTTTCCGGCTGAGAGGTGCTGATTCTCATGCTAGCTGCTTCACGCTCGACTACGAACCGTTCCACTGCGAGTTGGATGCCACCACCTGATGAAGCCAACAGGACCGCATCTGCAAAGAGCAGAGACAAGATTTTGAGGCCACCAAGGCGGGAGGCTTCCGCCACATGGCTACGCCTAGAAATTCTGTCCTTAAAAGTTATGAACAGAATCAGTGACAAAGGGCAGCCCTGGCAACGTCCAACACCCTTCTTAAAGATGGGGACCACCACCCCGGTCTGTCAGTCCAAGGGCACTGCCCCAGATCTCCACGCGATGTTGCAGAGGCGTGTCAACCAAGACAGCCCTACAACATCCAGAGTCTTCAGAAACTCAGGGTGAATCTCGTCCACCCCAGGGGCCCTGCCACCAAGGAGTTGGTTAACCACCTCAGTGACCTCACCCCCAGTGATGGGGGACTCTGCTTCCACTACAGAAGGCATGTCAGTGGGATTAAGGAGGTCCTCAAAGTATTACTTCCACCGCCCGACTATAGCCTCAGTTGAAGTCAGCAGCGACCCACCCGCACTATAAATCGTGCGAGTAGAGCACCGCTTTTCTGTTCTGCTTGGCCTGCCAGTACCCGTCAGCTGCCTCCAGAGTCCCACAGGCTAACCAAACCCAATAGGACTTCTTCTTCAGCTTGATGGCTCCCTTCATCTCCAGTGACTACCATCTGGTTCGGGGATTACCACCACGACCTTGCAGCCACCTTGCAGCCACAGCTCTGAGCAGCAGCCTCAACAATGGAGGTGCGGAACATGATCCATGCGGACTCAATGTCCTCAGCCTCCCTCAGAATGCTGTCAAAGTTCTGCCGGAGGTGGGAGTTGATCTCGCAGACTGGGGCCTCTGCCAGGCATTCCCAGGGCACCCTCATGATACTTTTAGCTGCGCCGGGTCTGTCTAGCATTCTCCCCTGCCACCTGATCCACCTCACCACCAGGTGGTGATCAGTTGACAGCTCAGCTCCTCTCTTCACCTGAGTGTCCAGTACATATCTGATGATACGATTACAAAATCGATCGTTGACCTGCGACCTAGGGTGTCCTGGTGCCTTTTATTTCAACAGAAAAAAGATATACCTTTCTCTTTATTTTTATAATGTGTGTAAAAAATACTATTACAAAGGCAGGACCATAGTTGTTGTTTATTTGTTTTCTGATTTAATCGCTAAAGTCATTTTGAATGCAGTAAGTAAAAGTAACAAATTTAATGGTGCAATTAAATTTTTTCCACAAAATAAATTTGAAGTACACATATATACAGTAGGTGGTTTATTTGCAGAAAAGATAAAAACTAAGTAGTTTTTTAAGTGATTTTATGTCTTGCTGTTGGATACAAATACAACATTTAACAGACTCAGAAGTCACCAATCTTTCATTTTAATACAGTTATTTTCTGTTATTAGTAATAAAATAATTTCAGCCCTTAATTCTATAGCTTGGCTGATTGCTTTACACAAAAAAGTAATCAGGCTGTCAAATTTCAAAGCTTTAAAAAATATGAAGCAAGTCTAACAGTCCCTGACAGTTTTTAAGCAGCCACTATATATACTTAAATGTACAACCTTTAATTTGTGAGGGATTTAATGTATAATTTTTGCTTTCAAAATGTGCACAGTTACTTTTATATATTTATAAGGCCAGTGGCGGATCTAGGATTTTTCTGAGTAAGGGGCCATCAAAGGGCCACAGTATTCACAGAGGGGCCAAGTTTTTGTGGTAGATGTACGGACCAATAAAAATTAAAGCCATTACATTAAAGTTATGCTAAATATTATAACCATGAGGTGTAAGAATTCAGTGAAATTATGTTCCATTTCACTAAATAACAATATCAGACATTTCATACATTACAGCATTAACTGTTGTTGCTCTCCCTAAATGATTTCTGACCTGATGAAAAGGGACTGGAGGTGCTCTGCTCTTTACCAGCCTCTGGTCTACTGTGTTCTCCCTCCTCTCACTCTGCTCATTTTCAGCTGGCAGACTCACGCTTTTGTTCAAAAACTGCTGAATTCCTGCCTGAGACTGACCCTTTCCTTTCATAGTCTTCTCTATCACTGCCAAAAATTATAGTTAAAGTTAACACACAAATGCAAATTACAAAGAAGTACATGAATTAGTGAAATGCTAACATTCATGTCCAAACACAAGTAGGGCCTCAGTTAACATTACTCTTAACTAACTTTGCTTCTTAATTTAATGTTTATCAGACTTGCGCTATGTGACAGCTGTGAGTAAAAAGGGATTTATGAATTATCATTACCAACAAACTCCTCAAACTGTAGACTGGTCTCGGTTGTCAGTTAAAAAAACTCTCTCCGCGAGATTGTTCAAATCTTCTTTTTCTTCTGGAAGTTTTATTCACGCTGGACATTCCTATTTGGCTCATTAGCACTACTGGTGTTTTGGCATGGAATTGCATCCACCTATAATTCGATCCTTCCTCTTGGACAAAGGACAGATGAGTGACAGGAAAGGGGCACTTCAGGGGGCCAATCAGATTTCAGATGGGGCCAATGCCCCTTTGGCCCCACCCCTAGAACCGCCCCTGTATAAGGCAGAAAAATTAGATGTTTAATTCAAAGTATGTTATATGAAATGAAATGAAAGGCCTCGTGGAGTGCCATTAAACACTTGTATATTTGAGGTCTTTTAATGTTATGTATATTAAAATGTTTGCATCATTCATGCCATCTATCAAACACCAGGAATAAGGACCCATCTCTAAACAGAATGACATTTTAATCACCAAACAACTATACAAACAACTATAATTTATGTTTGCCTTCTGGTTTAGGTTAATGATACAAAGTCTTCTCAAATTGCAGCTGCTTTTTTTTTCTTGAATTCTCAGCACAAACAAGACTTTGGTGACTACACCAAATGCCCAGTGCTAGCAGGGTATGAAATTAGACACGAGACCACTGACAGCTGTGTACTGCTGGCCAGATGTGCTAAAAACTCAGAGCCAGCATGCCACCAGGCTAAACGGGTGAAATGAAGCGTGGTTGATGACTGTAGCATCCCACATACTGCGAGCCTGACAGTTGGTGAAAGGACGTGGGTGTGTGGTCATATATATGTGTGTGTATGTGTGAGACTATTACGAGATGGATGTAAGTGGTAATTCCCCATAGATCCCTAGATAGCTTTGAAGTCTGAAGAAGAGAGGCAAAAGAATATGTTGTTACACACTTTATGTCTGTTTTGACTTAAATACAAATAAATATAATTAAAATGTTTTTTAAATTTTAAATAAAAAAACATGTATCCACTTCCACTTATCCTTTTCAGGGTCATGGGGGAGCTGGAGCCTATCCCAGCTACCATAGGGCGAGAGGCAGTGTACACCCTGTGTACACCCTGTGCAGGTCACCAGCCATGTTTTTTAGTGGTATCCAACCAGTCAGCTTGAATCAACAGCCCCATTCATCCTGCAGTATCCCTTGCAGGGCCACCTAGGGGACACAATCAGAGGCCTTCTCCCAGTCAATAAAACACACATCTAACATTAGTATTCACACAGTCATGCATATGCTTGTCAAATGTTGACTTTATAAAACATATTTATTGTATAAAAAATTCTATTTTAGTTCCAAGCAAATTAAAACATCACATATTTAGAGTCTCCTAGTTTTAGGCAGACCTGACCTGAATTATTTGCCCCAACTAGCAGCAACTGGGAACAAAGGTAATTAAAACAGAGAAGAAGAAAACTCAAGTGCAGCTGTTCCTGTAGTGAGCTCTCCCACAAAAGCTTCTTTACTTTCAACATCTGGTGAGCCAGACTAAATGATTATCCCCCTGACAAAGAGTCAGAAGCCCTCTCATCCCCATTACTGTACAGATTTCAGGTATTTTCAAGTATTTTCAGGTATTTTCAAGTATTTTCATAGTATTTATACTTCTCATCTACTGCAGTTCATACAGTAATGCACATTACACTTACTTTATGTGATTTTACAAACAATTATATAATGAGCTCATAAAATGTGCATTAAATAGTTTATTTTGCTCATTTTGCTAATAGTACTTGGTGCATTATTTTTACTTATAGTGTTTTTTTTTTTTAATGTATAGAATTATTACATTTATTTATACTGTACTATGGGAACTGGCCTTCTGGAAGACTTGGTTCACTCTCACAACATTCAATCAACTTACACGACCTTTGGTAACAAGCCGGATGGATCATATTAGCTAAATCACTAATGGACTGCTCATGTTGGGATCGAGTTGCCGCTCCATGGGTCGTCGTGTCTTGGGTCCGTTCTGCGAAGATGTTCCTCTCCTTGAGACTTCCCCGAACACGAAACATCAACTATAGAGATAGTTGTTTTTAGTTTCAAATATTAGTACGTGTCTGCTGTTAGGTAGTGGGTGTTTTGGGGCAATGGTGACAGAATAGATTTTTCAGTTTGACATTTAAAAAAAAACAAAAAACATCCAAACTTGTACTCACTGTGGTCTGAGACATTTTACACCTAACACAGTTACATTTTAATTTAGTATGAAAGAAGGTCTAACTGGTTTATTATAAACATTCTAAATTGCCTATTTAAGAGATAAATGGTTTTATTCTGACATTATATCACATTGTATGTATACATAGCACAGAGTGACTCGCTGTTGAAGCTAATGAAGCAACATTCCAGTAGCCTTGTTCTTGAAATAAAGAAACAAAAATAAAGAAAAGGAAATTATTATTTATGTTGTTATAGTTTTATACATTTTTTTTTGTTTTCCTCCTGTTAAGTCCTACCTTATGTTCACTCTTGCCACCTATTTTTACCCCTCAATTTGTTCTATTTATTTTACTATTTCTTTTTTGCATTTTTGATGTTCTCTTCGATTTAAATTTACAATTTACCATGTTTCCCTACTCTTTCCCTTCACATCTCCTCCTTCTGCTATACTTCTGTCTTTTATTCAGATCATCCAGGACCGTGTGGACTCCCTTGTATCCAGAAACCGTTTGTTGTGGAATTCCCTACCTGGTGGTCTGTATGCGCTCCCTCAGTACTCAACTGATGCTGCCCAGTTTCCTTTTTACTATGCTCTACTGGGTGAGTACCTGAGCTTTCCATGAGAGTATTTGAATCTAGCACGGATAGTCTAATTTGCTCTTTTATGACTTAACTTCAGTACATGTGAATGACTGGAATGCAGTGTATTTGACAAGAAGTGAACAATCAGTTACATTCAAGATGTTGGAAAAGTGAGTAGGTGTAAGGATCACAGCAACTTTGATGAGGTTCCGCAATGTAACAGGCAGCCATATGGCAAGATTCAGGCAAAGGTACTCACTGCTCCTGGCCCATGTGGTTTCTCAAAACACAAGCAAGTCTTCTGGGATGTTTCTGCACAATAGTGTTGAGTGCCTTTTATCAGAACAGGAACAAAACATGAAACGCAGTATGGTGGATGTGCTGGAACAAGTCAGATGTGCTGCAGTTCCAGCTCATAATTTAGAAGATTTAAAGAAAGACTTTAAATTCAATCAACTTGAACTTCATTGCCGGAATAAACTGTGCAACAAACGGCTGTCTGTGGACCCTAAAACAGTGAATATACAAGCAGCATATGCTCATGACACAGGTCAGATAACTGCAGCTATAATGAAAATCTGCAATATTGTTTTTAAAATATACATAAATAGTGCAAGGCTCCTGTTGGAGCAGAGTTCAGAAACTTAAAGCTGCAGGCAAAGAAACAAGGCTTCTATATGTGTATGTTTATGTGGGTGTGCAGACCATAGAGATTCTCAATAGTCTGAGGCTGTAACACAGATCGATGTTTGTCTTTCTCTGAGGAATTGTGGACACAAGGGTTAGACAGAAGAGAGAAGAGAGGCACTGTGGAAGAGAACCAAAGATGGAGCAGTTTTGTTTACACCTCTCCAGTAAATCACAATTTTTGCTGCTGCCATCACCAACGCTGCTGCTGGGGGAATAACTTGTCGTCGGTGTCATGTATACGATGGTCTCACTCTGATACCCATAACTTTTGATGGCAAAGTGGTTGCAACTTGTGCCTGATAGTTTAAAAAAGTTTGGCTTAATGTTCATACATAGTGGCCTCAGAGCTCCTGATCAGATGGCTCAAGTTACAGCTTTACTTTAGTATGTGAAAAGTCATTTGTGCTCTGCGGCTCCTTCAATATATGTAAACAAAAGAAAGTTGTACTAAGTTTCTAGAAATGAATTTAATCAGTCAATACAGTTCTGTTTTATAGCACATATTTCACAGCTGGTTTGGCATTTGTAGCATTGTCAGATGGTTGAGTTTTGATAGGCTTTCAGGACATGTAGAAGAGTAAATAAAGATGGGAGAAAACTTGTATTCTAATTGTCTGTCTTTTAAATTATTCATATAATTGAATTGTGCAAATGCTGTTGGTCCCTATGTGTAGGATGAGAACTCAGGTGCAAAGCAAACATATCTTACCAGCAGAGCTGCTCTCAGGGCAGCAACAATCTCAGTGATTCTAAACTGCTTGTCACAAGAATCCTCTTTTTTCCACGTCATGCCAGAATTGAAAAATCCCTCTCTTTCAGAAGATGTACATCCAGATGGAAACTAGATTTGTGCAGAAATTAAGTGTTGACTTTAAAATCTGAAATCTGACTGTGTAAATGTGTGGAGTCAAAAAACCTACACAGATGATAATGTTCTGGCTGTGCTTCAGGAAATTCAAGGTGTGTGTGCTCACTTTTGGACTATGCAGGAGGCATGACCTTAGTATCATCATCTCCACCTTACTGTTACTACTACACACACTGGTTACAGAACAGAACATCACCAGTGCAAAATAGCAGTATCTACTTCTGAAATTTTGGCCTCAGTTTTATACTGTGGGAGGAAGTGGTAATAGTTCAGATGCTTTCAAGCGTGTTGTCTCTCTCCAAGGTGCTGAAATATTTGAAGCCTTCCAATTCTTTA
Source organism: Archocentrus centrarchus (assembly GCF_007364275.1). Lineage (NCBI taxonomy): Eukaryota > Metazoa > Chordata > Actinopteri > Cichliformes > Cichlidae > Archocentrus > Archocentrus centrarchus. Next base: position 7,093,242 of record NC_044369.1, on the reverse strand, counting down.
TGTTTCTATTTCATTATTCCTGTTATCAGTTTATATTAATGTCAGTCCAGTTAAATATACATAAGCAATGCATTTCTCTAACATGCCCACTAGTGTTTTGGTGCCTAAATTACAGATTATGAGGCTCACCAGCACAAGTATAAATGCTGGAAATGGTGCTGGCCACTTGCTCGGGCTATGTTGTTAGATGTTAGATTCAACTCATTGTCATTGTGCACACAACGAAATGAGCATTCCAGATCACTCATCCAGAGACGAGCATCTGCATCATGCAGCCAGAGACCGGCACTATGGTTTAAATGTGTAGACTCTATGTAGATTCAATACAAAAGTAAGCTTAAGAATACAAGAAGCGGTACACTGACCAGATGTGACAAAAATCCCAGTTTACGTATAGATGTGTACTCTACTGTACTGCATTTCAGTCATTAAAAAGATAACTTTTTTGCTTTGGTATGTTTTTTTTTGTTTTGTTTTTTTAAGTGTTGGATTTAAAAAAGAAAACAAAAGCAGATCCAGGATGTTAGTCAGTCTCTAAGAATTGCCCAAATACCTGTGCTTCCCAGTTTTCAATTTAATATTATCTTTTGATAACTCTCAAAGACTGACCATTCATTCAGACATTATTTAGTTATGGGCACTGTCCCTTTTGCACATATTTAACTAAAATTAAATTATCTCGCTTATCTTCTGAGCATGTTTAAGTTACATTTTGTGTATATTTTATCTTTTGGGAGTATATCTGAATTGTGTACATATGAAATTTTCTGTATCTATCTGTGTAGTATGCATCTGAGCCCAAAACAAATCTCCTCTTTTGGACAATAAAGTGCATCATATCTTATGAAACTTCATGTAATTATATGCATTTTGTAAAGAATTAGAAAATGTCCTCAAAGTTAAGGTGTCATTACTCAAGTAGCATCTTTTGCATCAGATTTTAGGAAGGTCCTTCATGTCTGCTGAAGATCTGATTTTCAAGCGACAATACCGCATTAGTGACTGAATGTTTTCAGGCTTCCAGCTACTGCCTGCAAACATTCACTTTGTTTAAAGAAAAAAAAGCCTGTCATTCAATACAAATCAACATGGCATAGCTCTTTCCAAGAAACAGAAAGCTTGAGCCTATTTCTGTGACCCCCGCAAGGGCAGAGCTCATGCTTCCATAAATACCACTAAGCCCACCTGAGATGGCTGGTCAGGGGGCCCAGTGTCAGAGAGATGGATAGAGCTACACTAAAGAGCACTCTGGCTGCACTTATCCATGAGGAAGTGCTTTCCCCTATTCCCAAAAGCGCCCAACACTTGCTGTGCCATGTGCCTGCAGTCCTGGCCTTCTTTGGCTGTTCTGAGTGTTCAGTGTGTGTGTGTGTGTGTGTGTGTGTGTGTGCGTGTGTGTGTTCCCACATATGCCCCCCGCCCCACCTCCTCTATTTATCTATTATAGATTTCTGCAATCCTCATTTTAGCTGCTCACATGGGGTATCTAACTTTGTGTAATTACTTTCAAACAGTGTGTAAAAATAGAATAGAAGCAGTTTTGCTACAGTTTACTGTTTTTGGTCTTCTGGAAGTGAAGGAAACAACAGTACATGAATCCCCTGTGATTGGTCGGTTGAAAAAATTAGAGCTAAATGTGTAAAAGAGACCAAAAGTGCACGACAACACGCAACACGTTTAACATCATGTAAAAATTTCACTCTGTGTTCCGTGAAAAACTCTCAACCTTTACTTATATTATTACAACTTCTTGCAGAAAAGGACTTATCTTAAAACAAAATTATAACTAGTTCATGAAAAATATATTTTGGGGTAGGTATTGCACAGCTTCAGGTATAGTCAAGTAGTGGTATTGTAAATACTGATCAAATTTAATGGCTGCAAATGAGAAAGTATCTGTCAAACCTAATGTATTCAACCGCAAGTCCAGAAAAGTTGAGACTCTTTGTAAAATGCAAATAAAAACAAACTGCAAATATTTCCAGATATCATAAACCCATATTTTATTTAAAATAGAATATAGAAAACATATCAAATGTTTAAACTGAGACATTTTACTATTTATAAAAAATATTAGTTCATTTTGATTCTGTTGGCAGTAACACGTCTTAAAAAGTTGGAATGGGGGCAACAAGCAACTGAAAAATTAAGTGTTACTAAAAATAGACAGCAGGAGAAACATACTGCAACTAATGCGGTTAATTGGCAACAGGTCAGTAACATCACTGGGTATAAAAAGGGCATCTTAGAGAGGCAGACTTTCATCCATCAGTTTGTGTCCTGAAGCTAAAGCACACTCATGTTTTGTAGCAGCACAATGATCCAAAACATACCAGCAAGGTCGCCTCTGAATGGCTTTAAAAAAAAAAAGACTGGACTTAAATCTGAGTGTGATCCTTTACCATGATATTAAACAGGCCGTTCATCCTTGAAAACCCTCTAGTATGGTTCAATTAAAACAACTATGCAAAGAAGAGTGGGCCAAAATTCCTGTGAAAGGCCTGTTGCTACTTACCACAATTGCAGTTCTTGCTGCCAAGGTTGGCACATTAGGTTTGGGGGCAGTTACTTTTTCACATAGTAGGGCCAGGTAGGTTTAAATTGCTTATTAAAATCCCTTATTGAATGAAATCATAATTTTAAAAGTGCATTTTGTATTTTTAGGTAGGTTACTTTGTCTACTGTTAAAATTTGTTTGATGTTATGGAACATGTCTTTGGACTGTGGGAGGAAACCGGAGTACCCGGAGGAAACCCACATAAACATGGGGAGAATATGCAAACTCCACACAGAAAGGCCCAGGCCAAGGTGCATTTGAACCCAGACCAACTGCAGTTAGGTTAAGTGGTGATTCTAAATTGCCCATAGGTGTGACTGTTAGTGTGAATGGTTGTCTGTCTTTCTGTGTTAGCCCTGCGACAGGCTGGCAACCTGTACAGGGTGTACCCTGCCTCTCACCCTAGCTGGGATAGGCTCCAGCCTTGTGTTTCCTGAAACCTCTGCCCCTCACTGAACTCTAGTCTTATTTTTATTCTCTGTAAACCTCTTTGTTTTAAATGTACAATTATGAAACATTAATTTATAATAACTTTAAGTGTATTTCCTATTATAAATGGTCAGTTGAACAGAGTGTTTTCTCGCCCTTGGGTGTATTATATATGTATGTAGTACTACAATCATTTTTAAATTGGCTTTTCAATTAGTACCTCTGCTTACTGTTAGAAAGAAGTTGTTTCTTACAGGCACATTATGTGTTCCTTTAGTAATCTCATCATTAACATGCACATTTTAACCTCATGATTGTGAGTAAATAGATTATTAGGGTAATCAGCCACCAGATATCCAGTTTACATGACTTATTTGCTAATCAGATTCAGAAGAAGAAAATCCCCATCAACATTTGCACAGACTGCAGTGTGTTGCTGTTTGTGTGATATTTGTGATCATTTTTTGCCTTCGCATGCAACGATTTAGTGCTAGTCAGATGTTTGCAGTGATTATGAATGCAACACAGTTTAAAGTACCACAACACTGTATGCTTTCTATATTCAGTCATCTTACTCACATTAGTGTGCATTGAATCCTATAATAGTTTGATAGTAATAGATTAATCTATTATAAAGCAGAGGGTGTATTCAGAAAATGCTTTTGTAGAAACCAGTGCTTTATTATAGTGATACATTTCTGTGGTGCAGGTTTCCACATCACACTCTTCTGAATGTCAGTTGTCAAAGAAGCATCAGTTATTTTTGCTCTGCTGCTTCTCAGAAACAGAATTACCCATTATAGAAACAAATCAGCATCATTCACAACTGAGTAAAAGAGACTCAAAGCAAACTGTTCACGCTTAGATTAGACATGCTTACTGATGGTCAGCCATCTGAACTGGGGGTATATATGATGTCACAAAGATGGATAATGGGTGCAGCAAAGAGCTACATCTGCAAAAATCAGTGTATTTTTTTTTCAGTCTAAATACAGTTTACCCATGACAACTCTTTCTGAAGTGTAGGTATGTTTGTGCAGGTAAGAGCCCGTCGCAACAGTTCACCGCTGTGATCCATATGGTAACTCCTCTGCAGTCCCAGATATCCCCTGTGGTGAAGCTCATCATCGCTGTAGCCAAGTCCAAGTTCTGTGCACAGGTGGGAAGTGTGTCTGCACTTTGCTTTGCTGCTGCAGGAGCAGTGTGAAAGAACTGTTTCCCGTGCATACAGTGAAATTCAAACAGTGTCAGGAGGTGTTAATTTTCTATGACATAAAATGTTTCATTTGACAGCTATTGTTGTGGTTATCAGTGTGTTTCTTCTATAATGTCACCTCTCTGTCTCTCCTCCCGGCTTATTTCTCATCTTTCTTCTTTTTCCTACTTTTTCCTTCCTCCTTTAGCCTCTCCCACCTTTTTTAAAGGAGCTCTAAAATAATAAGAAACTAGATAAGTGAAAAGTTATAGGGTTCATATTGAGTTTCTGCTCCTTTTTTAGCTATCAAACCACATATAGAGTTTTTCTTATTTTCATATTCCTTTTTTCATAATTTGCTTTAAATTCTCATTCAAGTCTTTTTGACCTTTATAATATACATTACAAAACTTTATAACAAGCTCTATTATTCCACGCAAGTTACAAAAAGTACTAGAAAAAGACACAACAGTAATACCTCAGGAGTAAAGGTCAGTTTTACAATGAAATGTGTCGAATTAAGTTTTACTATAAATATTCATATACATGTAAATATACTGAACGTGTAACAGCTTTCAAAACAAACTTAGTGATGACTAACTCGGTTCACATGCTCACACAGCTACAGTAATTATGTGTGTACTCACTCAGATAATACGATATTCTTTAACAAGGTTTCTCTGTAAAGCAGAAGACCCTGACTGACCTTTGCTTCTTGGATTATGGGATGGACATTTCATTATGAAAAATATCAGCTCTTTCAAAACCTTCTGTACAGAAGACAATTCACAATAATGTTGGGGCTTGTTTGATATTAATGGACACCATGTTCTTTTCCCCACACAGATTGTGGTTTTATGGAACTGTGACAAGCCTTTACCTCCTAGAAACAAGTGGCCCTCCACCAGTGTGCCTCTCACTGTCATTGAAGGACAGACCAAGGTAATGGCTGTTGGCTTTTTTTGCATCCATTATTTATTAAAATAGATTTAAATGCTTAGTAGTGAAAACATACTATCCCCACTTTTACAAACTGACCTGCTTATGGGTACGCCAGATAAGAAAGAGATGACTGAAGCACACAAATGATTTTCTGGGAGACGTTTAGAGGAGACTGGAAAACAATAACACAAATAAGAATAACATGAAGGATTGATAATGTAAGCTCACACTGTGTTATGTACATACACTGATCAGGCATAGTATTATCACCACTGACAGGTGAAGTGAATAACACTCTGGCACCTGTTAGTGGGTGGGATATATTAGGGAGCAAGTGAACGTTTTGTTTGATACACCACGATGCTTTGGGCAATGTTCTGCTGGGAAACCTTGGGTCCTGAAATCCGTGTGGATGTTACCTTAGCACCCTTTCATGGAAACAGTATTCCCTGATGGCTGTGGCCTGTTTCAGCAGGATAATGCACCCTGTCACAAAGCAAAAATGGTCCAGGAATGGTTTGAGGAGCACAACAACACATTTGAGGTGTTGACTTGACCTCTAAGTTCCCCAGATCTCAATCCAGTCAAGCACCCGTGGGATGTGCTGGACAAACAGGTCCGGTCCATGGAGGCTTTACCTTGCAACTTACAGGTGCCAGATACCACACCACACTTTCAGGGGTCTAGTGGAGTCCATGGCTTGACAGGTCAGGACTGCTTTGGCAGTAAAAATATTAGGCAAGTAGTCATAATGTTATGCTTGATTGGTGTATGGTGCTGCACTGAAAACCTCCTTGCAATTGCTTTGGTCACTAGCACATTGCATGGAAGCTGCTGGCTTCAACCAGAGCAATCACGAGGAGGTTTTCAAAGTTGTACTATCTTTCCCACTGATTTCACAGCCAGCAGCTTCCAGCAACTGCCAACCAGTCAAGGAATACACATTTTTCCCGTGTGACTGGGGGCTGCCAGGGGGTTGACAAACAGTCTCCTGGCCTATATGACCGAGGCTTAAGTGGTAGTAAAGTTTACAAAAATAAATTGTAATCTTATCTTTAATACATAAGATTACAAACATGAAATCATTTAGACCCTCACTTCATAATTAATGATTCAGTAAATGCAGCAAAATGCCTCTGGGGATGCCAGATGTTCTGAGTCTTATATATTGCTATTATATTAGCAGCAAAAAAAAATAAATAAAAAAAAATACAGGAGTGGTCCCTGATTATGGTTCAGTGAAGCTGAAATGCACCAATCATCTACTCTACAGAGATGACCATTATTAGTGACCATAAGACTGCTGCTAATACTAAAGTAAGCAGTGCTTCTCACAGTACATACTAATAATAATGCACCAAAGACTTTTGACTTGGTTTAGTCAGATGGATTTTAAAGGCCCTGATTGCCATCACAGATGTTTTCAAATGTCATGGCTGATTTAACTCCCCCTGCAGGAATGTGTAGGCTTGTCTCCTGGTAATTTCTTCACACCTGGAAGTGTTACAAACTGCACAGGTTTCCCAGTTAAACAGCATGAAAATGAGAAGTTGTGTCACTCAGAATAAATTCGTCACATTCCTTCCTATCCTAAAAACCAGCGTTCCATAGTTTAAATTAAAAGAAAAGTGAGAAGCGTCAGTCATTAAATCAACCTTCTCCAAGGTAATGATATTAATACTGAATATTTTCTTTTGTGATACAAGGTGATACAAGATGGCGCCGGTGAGGTCAGCAGCCGTCGTACCTGCTCCTACGCTTTGTTTGTATATATTAGGTTTAGCTCTAATTTTGGACTTTATAATTCCGCCTGCTCTGTGTCATATCACGTATGACAGACAGACTCTTTTTAATATCAGAATACAGCACTCTGGCTGTATTCTGACACCTTTTTCTCCCGACCCGACTTGGCCTCGGGAGATCCAGCGTTTCCAGTGGGCCAGCTCAAACAAAGGACGGACCAGGTCACGGACAAGGCCCCGAGGGAAAAGAGCCGGCGTAAGAGAGAGGCTGAGGCGCAGAGCGCACCAAACGCCACTGCCGAGCATCCTGTTGGCTAATGTCCAGTCACTGGATAACAAGCTGGACGAACTCAGGGCCAGGATACAGTTTCAGAGGGACATAAGGGACTGCAACATCATCTGTCTCACGGAGACATGGCTGACTCCCCTCATACCGGACCACGCCGTACAGCCGTCGGAGTTCTTCAGTGTTCATCGCACGGACAGAACGAGTGAGTCTGGAAAATCAAGAGGAGGAGGTGTGTGCCTAATGATTAATAACAACTGGTGTGACAGTAGGAATGTTGTCCTTCTGAAACAATCATGTTCACCTAACCTGGAGCTCCTAACCCTGAAATGCCGTCCCCACTACCTGCCCCGCGAGTTCACTTCGGTCATCTTCAGCGCCGTCTATATTCCACCTCAGGCGGACACAAACACTGCACTATCCGAGCTACATGAGGCTATTTCCACCTATCAGGCTAACCAGCGTGATGCGGCTCTCATCGTAGCCGGGGACTTTAACAGTGCAAACTTGAAAGCTGATACCGGAGTTTATTCAACACATCGACTGCCCCACCAGAGGAGAGAGGACCCTAGACCACTGCTATTCTCCATTCAAAGATGGCTACAAAGCAAAGCCTCTTCCGCCTTTTGGGAAGTCTGACCACACCTCTGTCCTTCTCATGCCGAAATACAAACAACGGCTCAGGCAGGAACCCCCTGCTGTGAGAGAAGTGACACGGTGGTCTGATCAAACAGAGGCCGCTCTGCAGGGTGCGTTGGATTCAACCGACTGGGACATGTTTCGCAGCAGCGCGGGCGGAGACATCGAGGAGTTTACGGAAACTGTTGTGGGATTTATTGGGAAAGTTGTTGAAGACACTTCACTTAGGAGGACCATCAGGACTTTTCCCAACCAGAAGCCGTGGGTGGATAAATCTGTCCGCGACGCCCTGAGGTCCCGCACCGTTGCCTACAACTCCGGCCTCGCCTCTGGGAACATGGAGGACTACAAGGTTGCATCATACAACGTCCGCAGAGCGGTGAAAGAGGCTAAACATCGCTACGGCCGCAGACTGGAACAGCAACTACAACAGTCTGACCCCAGGGGACTGTGGCAGGGACTACGCACCATCACGGACTACAAAGCACCACACACACACCCGGTGAGTGCCGACGCTTCTCTGGCTGATGAACTCAACATCTTCTTTGCGCGCTTTGAGTCGGGAAGCCGACAGCCCACTGCGCTCCCGGCCGGAGGGGCGGAGACACTCACTGTGACAGAGCGCGACGTGAGGAGGGCGTTTAGACGTGTAAACACCAGGAAAGCGGCTGGACCAGACGGTATTAGTGGACGTGTCCTTAAGTCCTGCGCTGACCAGCTGGCACCTGTGTTTACACTGATATTCAACCTCTCACTGAAACTGTGTGTGATTCCCACCTGCTTTAAAAAGTCCATCATAGTCCCTGTCCCAAAGAAACCACACCCCAGCAGCCCCAATGACTTCAGGCCCATAGCACTCACCTCTGTGGTGATGAAGTGTTTTGAGAGACTCATCAAGACATTCATCACCTCCTCACTGCCCACCACCCTCGACCCACTACAGTTTGCATACCGGCCAGACAGATCCACAGATGACGCCATATCCTTCCTCCTCCACAAGACCCTTTCACACATAGACACTGGTAAGGGGAACTATGTGAGAGTGCTGTTTGTAGATTACAGCTCAGCATTCAACACCATAGTTCCCTCCAGGCTGGTCTCTAAGCTGCTGGACCTGGGCCTGGGCCCATCCCTGTGCAGGTGGGTTCACAGCTTCCTGACCAGCAGACCACAGGTGGTACGAGTGGGTCACCTCACCTCATCCTCCCTCACCCTCAACACTGGATCCCCCCAAGGCTGTGTGCTCAGCCCTCTGCTGTACTCACTGTACACCCATGACTGCGAGGCCACGTCAGAGTCCAACGTTATCATCAAGTTTGCTGACGACACTGCTGTTGTGGGACTAATCTCTCACAATGAGGAGACAGCCTACAGGAGAGAGGTCTCCCGCCTGGAGAACTGGTGCCAGGAGAACCACCTCCTGCTCAACGTCAGCAAAACAAAGGAACTGATCGTGGACTTCAGCAGGAAGCAGCAGAGGGACTACCATCCACTTGTCATCAGTGGTGCTGAGGTGGAAAGAGTGGACACTTTCAAATACCTGGGAGTGACCATCTCACAGGACCTGTCCTGGACTCATCACATAAACATCACTGTGAAGAAGGCCAGACAGCGTCTCTACCTCCTCAGGCGGCTGAGAGACTTCAAGCTCCCACTCAAGGTGCTCAGGAACTTTTACACCTGCACCATCGAGAGCATCATGCGTGGGAGCATCACCACCTGGATGGGAAACTGCACCAAGCAGGACTTCATGGCCCTAAAAAGGGTGGTTCGTTCAGCTGAACGGACCATCAGAACCACCCTCCCCAACCTGCAGGACATTTACACCAAGCAGTGCAGGCTGAGGGCCATGAAGATCCTAAAACAGCCCAGCCACCCCGGACACTCTCTCTTCTCCCTGCTCCCATCAGGCCGGCGTTACCGCTGCCTGAGGACTAAGACTGAAAGGTTGAAGAAGAGTTTTTACCCACAAGCCATCCGTCTGCTCAACTCTGAGCCCTAACTGGACCATTATTGCACAATGTAAATATTATAATTTAAAAAGTGTGTATAGTGTATAGTATATAGAGTATAGTGTATAGTGTGAATTACTTTTTTTTTATTTTTATTCTTCTTATTTATATGTGTGTGTATATATGGTTGCAGGTACAAAATACATTTCACTGTGCATTGTACTGTGTATAACTGTGCATGTGACAAATAAACACTATCTTATCTTATCTTATCTACAACAAACACAATAAGCAAATTTGTTACAAATTTTTTTCCCCACTAAATTATCTAATCTTGCGTTTTACACTTGTAGCAACAACTTTATATTATATATATATATATATATATATATATATATATATATATATATATATATATATATATATGATGAGAGGGTGGAATGTTAGGTTATCACATAGCAAGCTTGGTTTGCAAGCTGCATTCATGAACCATATGGGTGAACACATAGGTACAGCTGCTGCTTAGTACTAAGTAACAGACTGATAAAATAAAAGAATTTCACCATAAGAACTGAAGCACAAACTTGTTGGATGGTCACAGCAGACCTTAATATTTATCAGATAATTCCATTAAAATGGAAATCCAAAAAGCGCACACATTGTGTAGCGGTCCGGTTCAGTGACTCCTTTCAGCAGACATAGATAGGCCACAGCTACCTGTGTTGGAAAACCTGTCAGTCAGAGCAGCTATGCTCCTAACTCCAGCATCCAGATGGATGAGTTATTACAGTTGCAGTTGGGTTAGTCCATAAATATACTGCATAGATGACAGCATGATGACTAAGTCTGTCTTTTATACACATCCTGGCTCAATCATATGACCGTAAAGATGAAAATGTATGTAGGAAAAGTGGAAAAGCTCTGCCTTCTCTCATTAACATCACTGTGATGTCATTGAAAAAAAAGTGAACAAGCCTCATTATATCTATTTTCCACACCAAGTTCCAGTTTTAATTAAAAGCAGATATTGAGTATATTTTCGATTAATCCCATCTGAAGTCCTATAATCATGCGCAGGAGGGAGGAAATGATGTATAACACTTTGTCCTTTGTCATCTAAATTCAAATCCAGTGCTATTTCAAGTTTTAATAGACTCAAGTTTTAATAGACTCAATGCAAGTTTTGATTGTCAGATTGAACGTGACGTTTTTGGGTTTGCTCATATTTCTAATATTATTGGGCAGTATTTTGACTCTGTGTACATTGTGTACACATGCCGTAAAAATTCACAGCTGTTGTGGTATATTTCATAAAGAGGGGAAAATGGTTTTCCTGGTTTTCCTTTTGTTTTGTATTGGGTTTTTTTTTTTGTCCTTTGTTTTACTCATTTTCTAATCAGTTTAACCAACTGAGCTTCTTAAAATGCACTCAGTCACAGATTCACTTACCAAAAAGCCCCCACACATGCCAACATGTCTCTCTGTCTATGTCAGCCTCTTTGTCGCCTAATTGCTTCTGTTTGTTTTCATGTAAATGTCTCCCTGTTGAAATGCAAGAACTATGTTTCCACTGGTAACAGTAAAACGCATCTCAGAGGCCGTGTGTGTGTGTGTGTGTGTGTGTGGTCCTATAATTAGACATGTGGTATATTGTCATGGAGCCCAGACAGATGCTCTTCACAGTATTTCCTTCCAAGTGCATGCTGTGTTTGCTCCCTCTGCAATAACACACACACACACAGACACACACAGAAAGTTTGTCATTTGCCTCGACAGAGCGCACCAGCAGAGTAATTTGCTGTTGGTTATGAGTGTGTCTACTCAGTAATGTTGAGTGGATGCACTCTATCAACAAGCTCTTACTTCCTTTCTGTCTCTCTATCCTCAACCTCTGCTCTGTGCTTGCCTTCAGTGTTATTTTTTTCTCAAGCACATTCACAGTCACCTTTCAGCAAAGCATTTAAACCACTTTAATTTATTTGATTATTTATGAGTACGTAAATGAAGGCCTCACACAGTCCTAGGATTGGTCAGCAACCGCTCTGGCAAGGGAAAAATTATTGCTGAATAAAATTCATTGCAAAGAAGGTGCTGAACCAAAATGCTCCTTCTAAATGCTTTGTTCACTAACTGATTGCCACAGTCGTCCATAGTTTGCATGGAACACGCTGATTTATTTACAAACACTTGCCAGCAGTATTGAAGCTTCAACAGACAGAATGTCTGCCTTCAAAATAAAAGTTGTGCCTTACAGTCGAAATCAACACCTGTCAAATAGTGCAAACTTTACTTTGAAGATGAACGATCTGCTATGCATCGCACTCTTCGGTTTTACTACCACTTAGTGAGGAGTTGGTGAGTCTTTGCAGATAAGTTGGTGACTTCCATACAAATTACAGGTGAGTATGGCAATCTGCTGGTTACCAAAGCGATCGCAAGGAGGCTTTCAGTGCAGCACCATATACCTCTTTGCAACCAATTTCACCTGGCACCGGCAAGCAACCTCTCACCAACCGGAAGGAGAATGCACATTTTTCCTTAGCAGCTGGTGGTTACCAAGGGGTCACTGAGTGTCAAGACCTCAGTGACAAGGGCCTATAGATTGTAAAATCTTGCATACCCAACAATCTACACACACTACATTCAGATTTGCTTCTGTGACCATCATCTGAACTTAAAAAATGACAAAAACAGTTTGTAGGAGCTTTTTTTGCAATATTTCTAATTGATGAGCAAAACTCTGAGGCCACTAGTACAGCCATGGTTTAGTTTTGCATGCGGTTATAATTTTATTCATTACACATGATTTCAGCTGCATAGACTCCCATGTTATACTAGCATGATGCTTAAAGAGAATAATGCTGATCAGAAAACAGGCTCCTTGTCTTTGGACCTGCTTGCTCAGCATTTATGACAGACAAATCAATATAATCAAAGGAGTGATCAATATACTCCCATCTGCAGGTGGTAATATGTTGACTATATCTCACCTTCATCAGTCTCCTCTCAATATCACCTCTCTTGCCTTCGACCAATTAATTTTATATTGATAAGTTCATCTTGAATATTGATCCTGATTTCTTTGTTGTCCATTGAAATTAAAGCAAAGGAGCATAAAACTGAAGTGTTCAAAGATCAAATAGTATCCAGTGTTGAAAGCAGAACAGAAGGTCAGTGCAGCAGGCTCAGAGAAAGATTGATGGACCTATGTCGACCTCTAAATATCCTTTCGGTTGGTTTGGTCCGGTAGTGTTTCATCAAAAACTAAATGTAAGTTATGTATTCTGAGCGTTACTATAGCATGACACATTCATGTTTTTTTTTTTCTGATCAAAAAATATTTTTTTCCCCACTAACATCTGACAATCACAGCCACTAACTAAATATCATGTAAGTCACCCTTGTGCTCTCAGAACAGCTCAAAGTCATCAATGGTCTGAATAGAGGATCTCCAACCTTTGATGTTGAGTGGCACCCTGATATTGGATCCTTTGGGTTATGGAGTGAGGCCACCATGGATTGGGCTTAATCTGCTGCTTCTGCAGGTTGGGATCTGGGGCTTTTGAAGGCCAGGTCAATGTCTTGTGCTCTTTGTCCCTGAGTCATTCCTGAGCAATTTTTGTAGTATACCAAAGCTAATTGTATCAGGGAGTGTCAACCCCAAAATAGTACAGGTAGGTGGTGTTCAATAAATCACATGATATCAAGGAGAATTGGTGCACACACATGTAACACCAGGCATTCTGAAGTCTCATACAGTTTCATGAACCCCTCCTGCATAAAAGAAGACATTTAGAGTTGTCCTTGTGGCCTATCATAGAGCCAAAAATCACTGTACAGAGGTCACTGTACTTTTGGTCTCGACCAACTCAACAATAGGCTTCTTATTTGCTAAACTCCAACTTCGCTGTCTGTAACTGCTGGGTTTTTCTTGAAAGCAGCTTCCCGAGGGTCATGATAGTGGTGAGAGTGAACTAAAAATGGTGAAGTTGAGAGTCTCAGCAGAAGGAAACTGTGATTCCTTTTCACAGCAGCCTTTTTTATGACATGTCAAAGCAGGGTAAACACAGGCATAATTGCTTAAATTAATTATGGGCCCATTCTATTAAGCGTTTCACATCCTTTCCAAAATATAAGGCCCTTGGCCCATGTAAATGGAACAAGGCCATAATTGATGTTATTAATTTTGCCCTGCAAAGGCATGTCAAAATGGTTTCTGTTAAGGCCTGTCGTTGGGGCCTATTTTCTGTGGCTTTATCACTACAGGCAGAGGTAATTAATTACAGAAGTAATTACATTTCTTTTTTAATTTAAATTATGAATTAGTGGTGCTTTAACCCCATTTATGTCAATGTCAGCTCTAACACATAGCCCTTTTTTTTCACATACAACAATACTGATATTTAGTTTGAATTTATTGACCAACCATTACCTGATAAGCATTGTATTTTTGAGTCCTATTATCTACATTAGTGTAATGACATTACAACCCCTCATTGTTACCATTTTATTGTTTAGTTTAGCTAACGGTGTTTTTAAAGTACAAATAGCCACAAAACTAAATGTAGACGTCAGAAACATGGTCTGGTGATGGGCATGCAAAGCCTTCATCACCAGTAGTAATGAGTACTCTTAAAGTGCTAATATAATATTTTTTTCCACCAATAATGACATGTAAAATGCTTATCATGAGAGAAAGTGGCTGTTCATAGGTTATGATCACCCTGCAGATACCCTCATGATCTTTGACTTTTAACTTTAATTTAGAGACATCTTGATGTATCAGTGGCATAAGAGCAGAAAGGATATCTCCAAAGACTCCCCTTGAAGTAACAGAAGTCGAGCCAAATATAAAGAGAGGAACTGAGTGGAAAGAGAGCAACAAAGATAAGGTTCAGACCATTGAACTGCCCGAGATTTCAGTGGGATCTAATCTCTGTCTAGAGGCAGAAAAGCATTGACACCAGCTAGAGGCATGGGGGTGTGATGGAAGGGTCAGGGTAGTGGTAGATTTAGCCAATATGAGGTTTTGAGGGCTGGCATCTACTGCCCTGAGATTGCCGCAGGGCAGTATTTTATAACTTTTAAGCAGGTTTAAGTTAAGTTGAACCATTTTCAGCCCAAAGAGACTTTTATAAACTCTTTGCATAACGGAGCATTGCACACCAATGTGATGGTAAAAAATGTAGTGAATGCAAAGTTTTTAAAGTAAATGTACTGTGTTAACTTTAGAAAACCATGTTAGGCCCCAGTCACATAGACCTACAGATTAGTTACTGACCCCTGGCAACTACCACTTACAAAGGAAAGATGTGTGGCTGGCAAATGGTTGCTGTGGATTTCTAGCAGACACCAGGTGAAAAACCTCCTTGTGATTGTTTTGGTCGCTAGCAGGTTGCAGTGGTTGCCAGTAGTTCATATGGAAGACACCAACTTGGGCCTTTTGAAATGTGTTGGTAATTTGCTGAGGTTTCAAGAATCTTTTCAAATGTTGCACAATTTTCAATTCACCCACGCCAAGAAAATTTTGCTATTTTAGGGCAAAAAAAATTCTTCTAAAATTCATAAAAGCAAAATTTGACAGGAATTATGGACTTTTCTATTGTTTTACAACAACAAAAAAAAAAGAGTTAGAAAATAACACTCGCTTGTCAAAGACAAATATTGAGTTACATAGTGTTATAAACTAAATAGTGGACAAATTAAATTCCATGTAGAAATGGAAACATGTGACAGTGAATGGATGGATATCCATGAAATTATTGTTGGAGAAACTTTGGTTCAAATTGCAAGTCTCATCTTTTTGATGGCAACAAAGGAAAAGTAAGATCACCAAGTTAATCATGTTTCATGTAAGTCAGTTGTTGACTTATTTCAGTTTCAGATATAAATTCTCAACCATCAAAAAGTCACAGAACTAAAAATATCAAGTATGGAGGGAACACCGTTATAACCAATTACGCAGGAGAAAAGAACAAAAGTTATGACAAATTATTTTAACTCAGGTCTAACCTTTGTAATGAAAGCAGGCTGCATTTGCTCAGTTTTTAAACATGCAGAGTTGATGTGAGGATTTTCTGGGACTTTTAATCCATATTGACTTCAAGAGGAGAATTATTTCTTACTGCATGTGCACACATAATTATATGAATTTGCTTTGACATATGCTAATGTTTGTTTCCAGGCAAATCCATATTATGTGTATGGGGAGGGGGGTGGACAGAACACATCAGGCTTTATCTAGATATCAGAACATATGAGTATAGCCCACCAATGCTTTTATGTAATAAATAGGTTTCTAATACCATGAAAGACAATGATGATAGAAAGATAATGGCCAGAACATGATGAAAGATAAAACAGATGACCTTAAGGATGCTGGAAATGTAGTTAAGGAATAATTTAAAGACTGTACAGTATGCAAAATTAGCCCTTCATGTGTATTTATGCGCACATTGAGTATGTAAATGTGCATATGCATCTTTGATATAATACATTCCCACCATTAAGTGTGGAGAAATGCAGCTGATTATCAGGCATGCGTTTGTGGTTAATTTAGCAGCCAGTTTCACTGCAGTGGGGGGATTTCCTGAGGAAACTCAGAGGCTGTCCTGACTGAACAAAGTACATTTCTCCTGATTATAGGGCAACCAGCCAAAGAAAAAACATTTTGTGCCAGAAGTTCTTTCTTTAAGCAGAGATTTAATGCAGAATTTGATGTGGCGTTCTCAAATACTTGAAGGAATTTACGGGATTTGTGCTAAAATTCATTTGATGTTACACTTAATTTCTTAATAAATTTCATCTCAGCACCCGTCAGTTCATTAAACTGAAATGAAAGTAGACATTAAGCTTGTGGAGATTTGCCTTTTTACTTGTCAAAATAAGCCTCTTAATGTTACCCCTGGGGCTGTAAATTTAATTTACTTTTTTTTTTAGGTTTGAATCCATGTAAAACATCACCGCTGTGACATGGCAGTTCATTTCAGTGACATATAATATTAAAATAATAGAAAGCTGTAACTGCAGAAAATTTTACATAAGCTTGTTTTAGGTTATTTGAGTGACAAAGATAATGTTACTAGTTGAATATATATATATATATATATATATATATACACTCATAGTCACTTTATTAGGCACACCTTGCTAGTACTGGGTTGGACCCCCTTTTGACCTCAGCACTGTCTTAAGTCTTTGTAGAATAGATTCAACCAGGTGTTGGAAACATTCCTCACAGATTTTGGTACAACTTGACCTGATAGTATCACACAGTTCCTGCAGATTCACATCCATGATGTGAATCGCCTTCTACACCACATTAAAAGGTGCTCTACTGGATTGAGACCTGGTAACTGTGGAGACCATTGGAGTACATCAAACTTACTTGAACTTGTGTTCAAGAAACCAGTTTGAGATGATTTGAGCTTTGTGACATGGCATGTTATCCTCCTGTAAGCAGCCAGTGGAAAATGATTACACTATGTTCATGTACATAGTCAGTAACAGTACTCAGGTAGGCTGTGTTGTTTAAACGATGCTCAGTTGGTCTAAGGGGCCCAAAGTGAGCCAAGAAAATATTGCCCACACCATTACACCACCAGCACCATCCTGAACTGTTGATACAAGGCAGGATGGATCCATCCTCTCATGTTGGCGACATCAAATTCTGACCCTATCATCCAACTGTTGCAGCAGTCTGGCCCTTCTCCTCTGACCTCTGGCATCAGCAAGGCATTTTCACCCAGAAAACTGCTGCTCACTGGATATTTTCTCTTTTTCAGACCATTTTTGTAAACCCTAGAGATGGTTGTGCTGGAAAATCCCAGTAAATCCTGATTTACAGATACTCAGACCAGACCGTCTGGTAACACGCCACTTTCACAGTCACTTAAATCACCTTTTTTCATGTACTACATGTACTGAGGTGATGCCATGCAATTGGCTGATATGATATTAGCTTTAACAAGCAGCCTAATGAAGTGCCCAGTAAGTGTATAAATGGTATCACTGAGGTGTATCATACTGAAATGGGCTTTGCCACCATCATATTTAACATAAAAATACTTGAAGAACTGACCTTAAAAGATCCTGAATGCTGAGCCTGGGAGCAGGTTGTTTGAAACCTCAGCTGAACTGATTTTTCACCAATTACAAATATCCTTGTTTCTTTTCTTCAAAAGCAGTTAAATAATTCACACTTTAATTATGAGTCAATAACATCAGCAGCAGCCATCTTTAGGCTAATGGATCAAAGTCTACTATGGTTTCTGTTAGGCGCTGAATTGATTGAAACTCCCACAAAACCTATTAAGAGAGCTCAATGAATGATAAAACACACAGTTGGGGGGGTGAAACAATTTGTGGTTTATTTTTAATAGATTTCTTTATATCTCTATACCACCTCTATACTTTTAAAATACTTATTAAGTACAAAAGGTTTCTTTGACCCCCTAAAAAAAAAAAAAAGAAGCTTGGACTCAGTAAAGTTTCATCAGTTAACACCAATGCAAACTACTTCCTCTCTCTCTGCCTGCAGACGATGAGCAGTCGTTTTTTCCCCCACGACGCCATCATCACCGACGCTGTCCTCAGTCTGGATGAAGACTCTGTTCTCTCAACCAATGAGGTGAGTCACTGATAGCTTATCAACCAGCTGGCACTACACTGAAGGTTTACAAACAGGTGAACTGAGACACTGATGCTCTATCAGCGAAATGAGGCGAGACGGCCACGCTCGCAAGACGCAGTATTACCAAAACACTGATATCAGTCTTTGCTCCCGAATTACTCGCTAAACAGCCAAAGTAAAGAAACCAGCGCTTAACCATGGCTGCCTGTCTAAAAACAGAGGGAAGGACTATATGTTTTTCTGTGACTCTCCTGCTTGATTTTATGAAATTGCTTTATTAAACTAAATTAAGCTAACATTCACTCAGTGAGTTAGAAAATATTTTTATCATTTTAAAAGCACATGATTAGCTGACTTACTTAGGGAAAACTAGAGAGGAGCCAGATTTATGATTTTTTTAACATTTAAAGTTACAGTACACTATATATACAAAACTCTTAATCTTTAAATTTAGGGGGTTTTCAGTCCAGTTTGCACAGGTGTATAAAATCACGCACCTAGCCATGCAGTCTGGCTTTACAAACATTTGTGAAAGAATGGGTTGTTCTAAAGAGCTCACTGAATTTGAGCATGCTACTGTCATAGGATGCCACTGCTGCAAAAAAAGTCCATTTGTGATATTCTGCAATCAACTTTAAATTGTATAATTGCAAAGTGGAAATATTTAGGAACCACAGCAACTTTTCCACAAAGTAGCAGACCCCATAAAGTTACAGAGCAGGGAGGCTGAGCACTGAGGTGCATAGTGCATAAAAGTCACCAACGCTCTGCTGGCTCAATAGCTGCAGAACACCAAACCTCCTCTGGCCTTAACATCAGCACAAAAGCTGCACTGGCAGCCTTGGATGCCTTGTGGTATGGGTTTCCATGGCAAAGCTGCTCCTGTACTATAGGTGGAAATGTGTAGGTGGCCCAGTACCTTTGTCAATATAGTGTACAAAAGCAAAGTACAGTAGTCTTGAGAGGTCATTTCACGGCAGCTTGAGAAGACATCTTCAAATATTTAAAGCAGGAACATTCAGAAAACAGCTTCACCTGTTTTGACACCACAGGTAAGTGTAGATCCTGTTTGTTTCCGTGTGTTTCTAAATTTGGTTTAAAGCTCACTTCAAGCTGCAGTACATTTAGCTCTCAGGGCCACTGTAGAAAAGGGTTTGACAATGAGGACTAATCAATGGCTTTGGTAAAAGTAATGCAAACTCAAGTAACCTTGCCTGGGGTTCTTAATATGCAAACTTTCCCAAATTCAATAAACTATTTTTGTGAAAGATCTCAAAAACTGTTAAGCAAGTTGGCAAAAGAACAGGAATACACAACTTGTGCTTGTAGGCATATAAATGAGCACTTAAATAATAAAATTCCGACATAAATACACTTGGACACAACTGCAAAACAATAGAGGTTAAAGAAGTTAAGCGTTTATCACTGAGTGAAAGCCCGCCTCTGATAGTTTTTCTTTTTTTATGGTTTTATGGTAGTGGTGGTAAAAGGTGATGACATCTTAACACATTATTGATCCTCTCTGATATGAAATAGTCTGCTTACGCAGAGTCATGAATACCATTCATTATAAATGAATTGCCTCACTCTGCCAAACAGTGCAATGGCCACTGAACTTAAGGTGGAAAATGTGCCTTGACTTTAAAGGACGATTCCAGCTGCATTACATGAAATCCAACTAAGCAGGGTGAGTAGGAAATCTGGCATAGCAGCAGAATCCAACAACAGACTGAAAACAAAGCAGAGTTCTGATTACAGACATCAGCGTTTTACCGCAATCTGAGGATCCACAAGATCTCGTCTTAATTAAATTACTGTGGGAACGTGTTGCGTGAGGATGGACACTATTAATCTGTGTTCTTGTAATTTAAGTTAACTTTGTTGAAAAGTGAACAAAAACTCTGAATTAAGAAAGGAAAGAAAAGCAGAGGAGATGAGAGGAGTAATGTGAGTGGGGTAGAAAAGCTCAAGAAAAGGCAGGTTAGAGAAACAGGACAAAAAGTAAAATGAAAGAGGTGTGTAAAAAAAAATTTGCAGAGGGAAAAGAAAGAGGAAAGCTCTGAAAATCAAAGCTAGAACAAATAAGGAAATGCTGGCAAAGCAGATTGAATAGTGTTCAATGAAAAAACAAAGTGCTCTCACAGAGCCGGGAGTTTTACGAGAGCCATTACCTTCGTGTCTGTATCATTACACTGTCAAAACACAGAGCTCTTCTTTGATTAAAGTCTCACTTGTTACTTAAAAACAAGGATGAGAAACGGTTTTTGTTCTTGTTTTTACACACACATCTGTTTTAGAGCAAATTAGAAACCAGTGAATTGTGTGAAGCTTTGTGCTTCGTCAAGGGAGGAAATAATGTTTATAATCCACCTTTTCTAAACATTGTAGCAGAGTTAGTGAGCCTGGTGGGGCTCACTAAAACCACTGAAATAAAAAAATTGCAGAGACACACCTATTTAGCCATACCAACATGGATTTAAACTTAAAGGTAAATTCAACCATTCAGCCTGCATTTGTACATGAGGTCTGATATGTTTTCTTACCAATAAAAAGGTGATTGAACAGCATTTTATGCTTGATTGATATCCTTTCATACGTTTACCTTCCTAACAAGGGGAGACACTACAGGTGAAAAAGTTCATAAATGTCATGGGGAAACTCCCCCCAAGTGATTACTTACACTAAAGCAATATATATTTTTTGTATTACAGGTTTCCTTAAACTTAACTTTCAAATGTGCTAATTAGGCCTTATCTATCTATCTGTGCAAAAGTCTTAAGCCAGTCCACATTTCTTTCAATTTTGCTGGAAAAATGGGAAATAGGCTCAGCAATTTATTGAAACATGCAAACATGCAGGAAATGCAGCATATAAGGCAAAAACAGGGTTTGTACAACTCTAAGAAGCTTGATAATGAATATTTGGTATTGCCACATTTATTCTTCAACAGCTTTCTTGTAATTGCGTTAAGCAGTCTTCAGGAATAGTTCTCCAGGCTTCTTCAAGGACATTCAAAGCTCTTCTTTGGATGTTGGCTGTCTTTTGTTCTGTTCTCTATCAGAATCAGAATCAGAATCAGAAGGTTTTTATTGCCATATGGGTGAACAGGTTCACAGCATTAGGAAATTGCTGCGGTACTTCGTGCTTACAGAAAAAAAACAAATAAGTATAAAAACTATAAGACAATATACAAGTATACAATTGCAAATATACAGAGATATTAGAGCTATAACTATAGCACAATATTACAAAATTACAAAATATACAGTGCAGAGACTAATTAAAAGATAAAAGAATGTAGACTATATTCCACTAATATGTACATCAGTGCAATCAGACAGGTGCATAGACATAGGGTCATCAGCGTTTGTGGAGGGTGGTGGTAACAGTCTTAGGGTAACTGTTCATGAGTCCAACAGCAGAGGGGAAGAAACTGTTCTTATGGCGGGAGGTTCTGGTCCGTATGGACCGTAGCCTCCTGCCTGAGGGGAGAGGGTCAAAAAGTCTGTGCCCAGGGTGAGAGTGGTCGGCTGTGATCCGACCTGCACGCCCCAGTGTCCTGGAGGTGTACAGGTCCTGGAGAGATGGGAGGTTACAGCCAATCACCTTCTCAGCAGAGTGCACAACGCGCTGTAGTCTCTGTTTGTCCCTAGTGGTGGCTCCAGCGTACCACACAGTGATGGAGGAGGTGAGGATGGACTCAATGATGGCAGTATAGAACTGCACCATGGTCCTTGCTGGCAAGTTGAATTTCTTCAACTGCCGCAGGAAGTACATCCTCTGCTGGGCCTTTTTGACAACAGAGGTGATGGTGGGCTCCCACTTGAGGTCCTGGGTGATGGTAGTTCCCAGGAAGCGAAAAGAGTCCACTGTGGTGATGGGGGTGTCAGTCAGGATGATGGAGGGTAGAGGGGCTGTGTGCTTCCTAAAGTCCACTATAATCTCCACTGTCTTCTGGGCGTTCAGTACCAGGTTATTGTGGCTGCACCAGGACAGGATGATCTATCAGGATGATCGAACACTGCTTCAGTAATGTTGAGGTCCAGGCTTTGGGGAGGCCAATCCATGACTCATAGTGTTCCATTGCGTGTCTTTCCAGGGATGCTTTTACTGCATTAGCTCTGTTTTTTGTGATCACTGTCATGCTGAAAAATGCAGCCACTGCCAATCAAATGCTTTCCAGATGGTTTTGCATGGTGGACAAAAATCTGATGGTACTTTTCTTTATTCATAACTCCATCAATTTTGCCAAAATTCCTGACATCACTGACGTCCACTCTGTGTTTTACAGATCTCTGTAGACACTCGCTGCTTTTTGCAGTGAACTTGTGAAGCACTTTGGTCAATTCTGTTGCTTTTCAGTGTGCTATATAAATAAAATTGACATTGACATTTAACTGCTTTCCTGACCTCCTCCATACATATTGATGACGATTTGAAGAAATGGTGCCACTAATTTTCAGTCCAGTTCTTGAGTAATTTGGCTTTTCTCCCCATTTCCTTCGCTCATTTCTGCCAAGGCCTCATTTCAGATGAAGCTTTGGCAAACAGTAGATGGACCAACTGAAGGGCCAGATACATCTCTCGTGTCCTGTGTCAGGTCTTTGCTGGATTTTTTTTTTCTTATTTCTTACGGGCTTGACTCTCAGATACTGCTCATCTGCTGTAGATAGTGCTTTAGGCCTGTCACTTCTTATTTTGTTCTCCACTTGTCCAGTTTCCTCAATTTTATTTAAGGACACAATACACACATTACTGAGATATGCCAAGTTTTTGTCTAATAATTCTTTGGGAATCCCCTTGTTGGTGCAAAATACAATTTTATGTCTGTGGAATTTGGCATTTTTGTAGATTCAACTAAAGAAATGTGAAACAATGATGTGTTTTTGTAACAGACTGCTAGTACAGTGCCTAAAGATACACTTTAAAATTGATTCTTTGCTGTTGCCTGTTATGAGTAGAAACAATACTGGTTCATCCCTTGAATTAGGTATCTTTTTATGTTTGAAAGACCACAAATACTGTCAAAACTAAATTTTAAATTTGCCATGTTTTTAGGGTTAAAACTTTCTAGACACTAGTGATGGGCATTCCAAAGTTTGCACTGCTTTCAGAACTTTCCATCCATCTTTGGATTTGCAGTTTCTTCTGGTTGTGCAGTAGCAAATAAACTCTCTATGAAAGTATTTCTGGTCCTGTAGCAGGTCATTTTAATGTGTTCTTATTCTATTTTTTCTCTTTAATGGTGGCTGGCAAACAGCTTTAGTTGCATTACTGCAGCCTTCTAGTGGTAGTAGTTCATTACATACCACCGGGCGGTGGTAAATAGAAGGAACACTTAAACACTTAGTTTATTAAACACAATAAACACAAAAAACTTTTTAAGGTAATTTAATGACTATTTAAATATTTGTATTAAATCCATCCATTTTACGTATAAATCTGGCTCTGAATGATACATGAACAAACCCCTGTAAAAGCCTTCATAATATAAAAAGGAATAAAGGGGAGATGTGTAAATATGCTGTATGTAAATGCTGCTTAAGTGGGGATTTCTGGCTCAGAAAACCAACCTTTATTTTATTCAGATATATTGAAAAATTCTTTAAATTTGCCTGCAGTGTCTCACCATTGAGACAGATATATACAAGTATAGGTATGCAAGTTTCCTTGCTTTTCAGGCAGCAATATAGTCAGAAGCAGCTCATCTGCGATGCTAAATTAGTGCTCCTGCTTTAAGAGCCATTACAAGTAGCTGCCTTGTTTCTTTCTCTGCAGATCTTCAGCGAATGAAAGATGCAATCCATAATAGATTGTGAGGCCCAATGAGCCCTAGAGATCCAATATATCTTTAAACTCTGAGATGTTTTATTGATCGGAGCAAGTCAATGTTCACCTTTTCTACGCAAACGGGATCGCAATTACACTTTATAGCACCACAATTTGTGGCACAGCAATATGAGCAAGTTTCTACAACTAAACTTTTATGAGCACACGGCTTGTTTTATGAAACGAGAGAAGGGAGAAAATGTCAGGGGGAGAACGAGTGAATAAGGGAGGAAGTGGAGTGAATCTTTGCTGTGCTTACTAACCCATAGCTCTAATTGCCCTTTTAACATGGTGAGGAGCTTTATTGAAAGGAGATGAAATATGTCAATTCACAAAAAAATGTGCAAGAGAGAGCATTACACTTTTAATAAGACTTTTCATATTACAATACCTCAGCAGAAGAATGGTTGTGCCAATTTCATAATTGCATTGTTTCAGCTCATTAAATGTATGATTATTCCATGAAGAGAGATTAGAGAAGAGAATACGACCTGACAAAGCTTTTGTCTCTCATTGGGCAGCCAAGCATGCTGCTGAATTATGCCCTTTGGAAGACATCTTCTATATGGTAGATATGGAAATTGTGCTACAACAGCAGTGGCAGAATTTTGATCCTCTTCTCATTTAAAGGTTGTCTCCAGGTTTGAGCATGTTTCAGAGCATTTATCATTTTCATCAGTATTCAGAGTTTTCAGTGCACACTTATACAAATCATAAATTCATAGAAAATATAATGAATTGACCTCTATTGCTTTCTCATTTCATTTAGGGTACTTTCTCCCATAAAGTTCATATTTCTTACCTATTGATTGATTGGATGACTTGAAAGTGTCATTGCATCCACTTTGAGCCAGGGGGCTCAAAGTGGATGCAATGTTATGTTAGATATTGGTGTGGGAACAGTGTGGGAAATCGTTCAGCTTCAAGTGTTTTCTATAGGCTCTGTGTTTGTTTATCACTAAATATAAACCTGTGAATGAGAAATTTAAGAGTGTGCATAGAGGTTTCTACAGTTAGGAAAAACGTGCAACTATTAAGGTGTGCACATGAATGCACTCAACATTGAGAACACAATGAAATACAAGCTGACAGTAAGAAACTGAAGTCACAAACTAAAGTTGCACATAGACACACAGATTTGTGTGTAGTACTCACTTAAGTTAGGGGACCTTTTGGAACTGTTGTGGTAATGGCTGTGATAAACTATGTCTTTCATAGTTAATTCATATTTTTTTTCCATTAACTCGAGTATCCCCCCTCACATCCTCCTTTGGCTTTTCTCACCCATCTTCCAAATTACTTCAGCTGTTATTTAGGTCACTAGGGAAAAACATGTATTCCCCAACTGATTGGTGAGTAGTTGCTGGAGGTTAGTGAGTAAAACTGGTGGTGAGCGTTTGCAGCCAGCTGGGCAGCTTCATACAAACTACAGGCAACTGTGGCAATTGGCAATTTTGGTGCAACATCGTACACCCGTCATCAACCAATAGGGACAGCAAGCAACTTCCAGCCACCACTTGCAACTGATCAGGGATGAGCCAAGGTTTGCCAGACAGTCACCACCCAGTCTCCAGGCCTGTGTGACTGGAGCTTTAACCTTTTACCATTTAGACACTTCTTGAAAAAATAATAATAATCTGAAGCACAGTCTCCGTCCACCTTAACTGTCTTTTCAACCGAGGAAGCTTGGTATGGTCTGCATGCGGGGATACAATATAAACCCTTACTTTGAAGAGAGTATGTCTTAATTATGACTAGTACTCATAAGCACCTGCATTTTTAATATTTAGTATTAAGTGTTTAGAGCTTCAGCTCAAGCCTGTATGTAGAAGTAATAATAAGTTTATTTGTATAGCACTTAGGAGACTGTGGTGCTGGCATGCAGCACTGAATGCCAAATGCTTAACCTTTACAGTCTACAGAAGAACCTTTAACCAATCAATGAAAGAAACTTTAGAGAACACTTTTGGAATCATCCAGACGAGACGTAACCTCACAGCGCTGAGACTACTTGGTGAGAACAGCTATAATCCAAAAATGTTCCAAAATACAAAACTGCTGTAGCTGCCTCTAGCCCCAACGTGGACCTTAAAACCCAGCTGGCTATCTTGGATCACACTGAGACTGCTGGTAAAACTTCATCAAAGCCACAGCACTCCAAAGCAGCTGGATACAAGATCAGTTCACAACACATTTTCCAGAGTTTTACCATCCTGAAATCAGGTGGAGCTTGACAGTGAAAGCACTGCAGTGGCATTGCTTCATGGGGAGCAAAATAAATAAATACATTTAAAAAACAGACTAAAACGACATTTTTTTTCAAAAGTCGAAGCATTGAAAATGAACACTGAGGGGTGATAGGGGCTCTAAAATGGGATGCAAGTCCTTTTCATCTTATAACACTGGACGTGTTAAACCCAAATGTCAGGAGAGATTTGTAGCAGATCTATTGCTGGATTGACCCTCGACTTTTCAGATCAATTTTAGCTTTGTAGAATCCATCAGTATGAATTACACACACACACACACACACACACACACACACACACACACACACACACACACACACACACACACACACACACACACACACACACACACAGAGTTGTGTTTCCATCAGTTCGAAGGACATTACATTGTCTTGGAAACATAAACGCCACCCTTACCATAAACTTTAATGACCCTTTAAATTTAACTAGACTTGCGAACACACACACACAAACACACACAAACACACGCACACGCTGACTGTGTTCAACATTCAAGGCTCCTTAGAAATTTTGAGTCATATTAAACCATAATTAAGACAGACAGAATGTAACCTCTCTCTCTCACAGACACACCCATTAAGACGTCTGCCACATGAACACTTTTTCATACATATACACAAACTCAGCTAACTAGTCTGTACATGAGGAACTATGCTTTGAATGACTTTCTCTCAGCTTAGATCAGATGCTTTACAGTAATTGCGCATGCAATTCATCACATCCACCTTTGGTGCACCCCTCTCCAACTTTCAGTTCCTCTACTGTGCTTTACTAGTAATTAATTTTGTCTGTGTCGAGGAGGTATAGGTGTGGGGGTGTGTGTGTCTAACAAAGTATTTCATTATGTGCCAAGCCCCTTATTCTCTGGTGTGTCTGCCTGTTTGTCTCAGTGGTGTTCTGAAATTCAAAAGAGGGTCTTTGTCAGGTAGCTCCATCTTCTTCAAGGGCACCAGCTGCCAGCTGCTTTATTGTGAAGTAGGCAGTCTATGAGGGAAATGGAGCAGGAGACATTCAAAGCTGGTACCTGCTTGAAAGATGTGCAAGACCAGCAACCTGTTTCCACTCCAGGGTGTCGATGCTCAAAGCCGCTAGTATCTTGGTGATGCACACATGGTGTCCTTCGACATTGCCACCTTGACTTGCTGGTTGCAACAGTCCTGATGGAAATGGCAACAAAGCCCAAGAAAAAAAAGTTAGGAGGGATGGTGGTGGTGTAAACACAAGACTGTTAACCAGTCGACCACAGTTCATGTCCCATCAGGAGATTTGTACTTTGCACTAAAATAGAGAGAAGTCAATGAGATGCACTGCATCATATGTACACATGTAACGTTCCTTACTTTCCTCATGATATATACCCAGCACACCCTCCCAAATGAAATTGCAAAATATCCCATTTCTCTCCTTGCATTGCTACCTGCTGTTATGAAGCCTCCACTACCCCAAAATCCACCCATACAGTATATATTTGACAACGGCACTTCAACAGCACCCCTTCTACTGTAGATACTTGTATTTACTATAAAACTGTTTTAAAAAAGATTAAAAATGAGTGAAAATTAAACCTCACTTCACCACGCCAGAGGAAATTATTATGAATTAGGTCAGCACTGCCAGGTTCAGAATATGAATAACAGTTGTCTAAGACAAGTGAGTCTACTCTGATATTTAAATGACATTTTAAAGTGAAGTGCTTCAACTGGAATGAAAACAGTGTGAAGTGGCCTCTAAAATATTCTTTGTGAAGGTGTGAAGTTTGGAAGACAGCCTCGTTGGTTTGGCTGGCTAAATGCCATTTGACAGGTGTTTTTGAATTCCCACACTGCATATATTCTGAATAAGCTGTATCACACTGCTTTACACTGCTTTGTGCTTTTCTTCCCTTCACCTTTTCTCTTTCTACTTTCCCCTCTCCTTCTCTTTTTTCTTTCTTTTTTTTTTAATTTCCTCTGCGTATTTTATCTGCCTTTTTGGCCACACTTTCTGGCCATCTATTCCGCATTTTCTTTCCTTCCTTTCCAGGTGGATTTTGCCTTCACTGTATGGCAAAGTTTTCCAGAGCGTATTGTTGGTTATCCAGCAAGGAGCCACTACTGGGATAGTTCCAGATCACGCTGGGGCTATACTTCAAAGTGGACTAACGAGTACTCCATGGTCCTTACAGGAGCAGCTTTTTATCACAGGTACAAACCCACATGATTTTCTGCTTGTCAGTGAAGCACCGCATGTGTTGTATTGAAATGGTTGGAAGAAGAGCAGCACGGAAAGTCGGCACACAGCATCTTCAGTGTTGCAGATGCTGTGCCAGAGCATGAAGGTGAAGTTATCAATTTACTGGTCAATCTGCCTTCCCAGCACCCACCTATACCTACAAGCTGTGGTTAGTGATTTAAAGAATAAGATCACGGATGCAAGCGGTGGAAATGAGCTCTCTCTGAAGAGTGTCTGGGCTCATTCTCTTAGATAGGATAGGGTGAGGAGGTCATTCGGGAGCAGTAGAGGAACTGCTCCTGCACGTTGAAAGAAGCTCAGCTGAGGTGGCAAAAATTTCTAAACATCTTTCTTGAGGTTGTTTGAGAGCAGCCATAATTTTATTCTCGCTACCACTGGATAACTGCAGCCTCTCATACTATACCCCAAAATATCTCAAAGATATTACTGAGTTTTGATCTGCTGATTGTGGGGCCTGTATATAGGGCCAAAACCTCCTGTCAGTACATGGTGGACTTAAGAGTATCTCCAATGGTGGTTTGTACCCAAATCACATCAGTTCTGACAGGGAATAATTATATTCCCATAGTTTAAATCCACAATAAAAATAGAGCTTTGATTGAGAGAAGGAAATCTCTAAGTGGTTGTAGTGATCTGCCCTTTTCTGCATTTCAAAATGTAACAGCCTGCAGCCCTGACGTGTTGATTTGTTTTTCTTCTTGTGTTGTGTTGGAAAGCACCTTCATATTTTATAGTATATATGAAAAAATCATATAGAAGATGCACCAAGAAAAGTTGGAGGTATAAATCAAGATTTTCTTTTAAAGTTCTGTACACACACAAGCATAGCTACATGTGTCAAGGTTCAGTCGTGTAGCAGGCAGGAGTTGGACCCACAATACAGGACTTGGAGAACGAGAGATAACTTAAAGCAGTTTTATTGCTGAACTTTTGACAAGAGTTCAGCAATAAAGCCTTGAGGCAACTGTTTGTTGTGATTTGGTGCTATATATATATATAATATAAATAAATTTAAATGAACTGAACTGAATCAAAGATACAAAATATGGAGGTCAAGGACAGGTAATCCAAAACTATAACTCTTCTTGGAGAGAACACAAGGAGGGACACAGGCATGAGGGAGAATGTGACAAAGCACAAAGGAAAACAGACAAATACAAACAGAGGGATGATGCTCAGGTTGCACAGGACTCACAGCCGACTGCTGATGGCTGGGGCGGCAGGGCACACATCTGTCTCTCCTGATGACTGGGTGCTCAGTCTCTGGGGAGGTCCCGGATGGAGCAACAGTTTCAAAAGAGTCCAGTTCAGAAGCACAAAAATAAATCTTTAAGAAAGCCAGCTCACATGCATAGTTAACAGTCTCTGATAGAGCAAGCAGGAAAACAAATTATTTCTGGAAGGACCGGGTCAGCATCAGATACAGTCTCTAGTGCAGGGGTGGGCAAATTTTTTGGCTCTGGGGCCACATTGACTTTTTGAAATTTGACAGAAGGGCTGGGCCAGCACCACATGCATAAATATCAAACATAAACCTAAAAAGGCATTACAGTGTTAATACTTAGATTTACTTTTAGTGGGAACAGTGTTGTTTTTGCCAGTGCATCGAAGTCTGGTGTTAGTTTTGTTGCAGCAATTCTCAGAATAGATCTGAGGTGTTCATCACTCAACTAGGACCTGTGGGGTGCTGTTCACACACATATGTAGAGACAAACAACACCAGCATCCTCTGTGCCATCTTCTGGATGGTTGGAAATTTGGCTGCGCTTAATGAAGCATAAAACTTATCCCGTTTAAGAGAGTTGAACTTCTTCTTTAAGACGTTGTCACATTGGAGACAATCATCTCCAACTGCAACTCCTGTGGCGCCATTTCAGGGTCATGTGTGAAGGGACAAGACACCAGCTGAAGCAATTTTTCCAAAATTGACGATGTTTTTTTTTTTTTTTTTTAGCCTGTCATGTCTGGCATCTTTCACAATCGGAATGATGATCCGAATGCACTGATGTACCAAACATATTTGCTTTGACAAGAACAGCTCTATATGTTTCCTATAGGCTCTTCTTGTTAATGTTTGCAATTTTATTTTTATTTATTTATCTTTTTATTTAGTTATTCATGCCAAGTCTGACAGGCAACAAGGAAGGGGCAAGAACAAGAGGTGGGGGGGAGAAAAGGATGAAAGGAGATAGAAAAAAAAAAAAAAAAAAAAAAAAATTAAAAGGGGTTGATATACTCACACACACACACACACACACACACACACACACATCCATACACACACCCATATGCACCTACATACACACACACACACACACACACAAGTTTATTGTTTGTAGTAATGTGTGTGTATGCGCCTTTGTCATGCAATGTATTCGATAATGAGGGCGAGAAACTGCAACCATGCCCCCCGCGATCCAGAGGCAGATAGGGAAGGACCCAGGGGACCCAGGCCATCCACAGCACAGAAGCTCAGAAGACTTGGGGCCACACATCCCGATGGCAACCGCGTACACTCCCCAGAAGAGGAAGGAGGGAGGCTACAGACGGAACCCCCACAATCCAGGGGCTAGAGTCCAGAGAGCCAGAGACGACGGGCAGCCCACCCCCCCCCGGCAGGCCGGCACCCCCAGCACGAGCCAGGCACGCGGCCCCCGAGGCCCCAAGCGCCCGAGAGCAGCCCGACACCCGGCAGAGCCCCCCCACGCGCCAAAGAGGCCCAAGCCACCCCCAGGCCACGGCCGCCAAGGGAGCAGGCCAAAACCATGCCGAGACATCCGGCCACACACCCCGGGACCCACGGGCACCCACACCCCAGGGGCGGCAGCGACGACCAGTGGGGAGCAGCGTGGAGCGGTAGGGAGGGGTAACTCCCACCCTCCGTGTCCCACAGGTGCCAAGGCTTGGCAAGCCACCAACCCAGGCCCAGCTGTCCACACACACACACTCTCACAAGCATGCACGTACACACACACACACACGTACCAGTCGTTCCCTCATGTACACACACGCACATACACACGCACGCACATTCGCATGCACCAGTCACACACTCATGCATACGCACATGTAACATACATGGACACCTAATGTGGGAGAGCGGGTACCAGCACCAAGCCAGCGGCAACCCAGGGAAGCAGCCAACCCAGCCCCGAACAATGAGCCAGTCCCCATCCCAGGCGGGGTGTATGGAACTGGGGTGTGAGGAGACCCGCCCGCCCCCTCCCCCCACTCAGCGTGTTGGGGGGGTGATGTGAATGTATGTACTGAGAAGAATGTGTATGGCTGTGTGAAAACTACAGTGATGATGTTAAGGGGCCTCTTTCAACAAGTGTGGGGAAATAAGCGAATGACTTGTTGGTGACATTGACAGCAACATTGACATTTGCTTTGAGAATAAAGTTAGCTAGCGGGGCACCACGGTAGCGTGGTGGTTAGCACTGCTGCCTCACAGCTAGAAGATCTGGGTTTGAATCCACCTTGGCCCGGGCCTTTCTGTGTGGAATTTTCATGTTCTCTGTACGTTTGCATGAGTTTTCTCCAGGTACTCCTGTTTCCTCCCGTGTTCCAAAGATGTGGGGTTAGGTTAATTGGTGGTATGAGTGTGAATGGTTGTCTGTCTCTCTGTGTTAGTGACAGGCTGGCGACCTGTACAGGGTGTACCCTGCCTCTTGCCCTGTGACAGCTAGGATGGGCTCCAGCTCCCCTGCCTATCCTACTGTATACAGGATAAGCAGAAAAGAAAGGATGGAAGCTTGGTTTTGAGGGCTCTGACATTTGTGTACATTTGATGCACAAACTCGTCTTTCCCTTGAAGCTTCACGTTCAGCTCATTCATGTGTGTCAGTATGTCCACAGCAAAAGCTACATCACAAAGCCAATCTGTGTCACTCAGCACAGGAAAATTGCCAGCGTTCTCAAGTAGCTCCAAAAATGAGATAATCTCCTGTTTGAGCTCTCACACTCGTTGACATACTTTCCACAGCGGACATTAGCGTGGCAAAGCAAGTCCTGGTGATCAGCATCAGTTTCTTCAATAAACTTAATAAACTGACGATGCTGAAGTCTGTTTACTCGAATAAAGTTAACTAGTTTTTCAACTGGCTTCACTACGTGGTGAAGCTGCAGTACAAATTTACACAGTGCTTCTTGGTGGATTAGTCAGTGTAGGAAAATTACCTCCTGCTCCAGGTTGTCCTCTTTCACCCTCTCCTGGATTCTTTTGATGTTTTTTTTTTCCAGTCAAATTTGGTGATCAATCTGTGGTAATGTTGGCAATAATACTCCAAGGTAGTTTGTGCCTCTTGATGACCCCCTGACACGCTGTCATACAAATGCACCTGTAATGCCTGGTGGAATGTCAGGCATTACAGGACAAAGTCAAATGAATGCAGTCATAATTATGATATGATTTGATTTGGGCAGTTCTGTACCAACAGTCCGGGTGTGGCCCATGGGCCGTAGTTTGCCCACCCCTGGTCTATGCAAATAGCCAGGCACAATGTAAATGTAATGCTATATTTTCTGTTTTATCCACTGATTAAAATGCTGGCTAATGTGTAAGCACTCATTAAAAGCAATTATGTAAAGATATAAAGTGTCAAATCTTTTGTCACGGTGCGTGAAAGCTGACCGTGTGGCGTGTGTGGAAGGTGAAGACCCAAATGCAGGACTCAGAGGCAGGCAGTTGCGAATAAACAAAAATTGAGCCTTTATTGCGGCTGAGAACATGAACTAATGAACAAAGCAAAGGAGACAAGGAAGAAAAACTAAACACAGAAGACAAAAGACAAAGACTGACAAAGTAAAACAGTACACAACTAAACACAGACTTGATACAGGGGGCAGGCATTATAAGAGTGAACATAAACACAAAGAGGGAGGAAGAAACTAAGCAACAGCAACTGAAAGCATGATTAAATTTACTTAAATGGAAAAAGTTCAAAAACCAAAACCAGGGATCACAAATGAAAACAGCTAATCTTCAAAAGTCCATAAAACTTAAAAACACTGGGTCAGAGACCCAGGACCATGACACCTTTAACTGTAGTCCAGCTTCTCTTTTAGTGCTGCTGGCAGTTTGTCTGATGGTGCAGATGTCCTGCATAACCCGCCGTTCCATCAGCTTCCCAGAAATACTTATTCATTCTCCAAGATGCAAACTACATTAAAATTCATCTTGGGATAAATAAATCGGATGATATAATCTTTGTCCACCTCTGATATATTATAACGTGATTGTCAAAAATGCAATGCTAGGACTGAAATAAAAAACTGGTAAACTCAAGTATTAAGCAGAGTGGTAAAGTGAATGGAGAAGAGTGATGCTCTCCAAAGGGATTAAAGGCATCTTGTCATGCAGATAAACAGCTCTCTCACTGTTCTATTGTTAGGACACTCAGTGCACCTCTTCTTCAGTTATTTTTGTTATTTAGACTCTCAAATGCAAATGTGAGGTAGAAAAATGAGCCAGAAGGACCAGTATAAAGTGTCTGTGCATGTGTGTGTGTGTGTGTGTGTGTGTGTGTGTGTAAGAGCGAGGGATGGCAGACCTTGTCAGGGAGGTAACCACTGACAATGATCTAGTGCTCCCATGCTGCTGAGAGTGCAATATAGCAACCATACAGAATAGAATAACAGCTTTTAAAATAAAAAATACACACACACATCCTCATCTACCCTTTTCCTTTATGCATCAGGTATTACCACTACTTGTTCACTCACTACATACCGGCCAGCCTGCTGACAATGGTGGACCACATGGCTAATTGTGAAGACATCCTGATGAACTTCCTTGTTTCAGCTGTGACCAAGCAACCTCCAATCAAAGTCACACAGAAGAAGCAGTATAAGGAAACCATGATGACCCAGGTTGGATAAAGTTTTACTCTTATAGATACACTTGGATGGTATGCTTATTCACAGCCCTCCATACAATGTATCCACATTCTACGCATTAAAGTGCTCATCTCTGCCACAGACAGGCTCAAATTTTTTATTCTACATGTCTATCATTGTTTTTGATATTTCCCTGTCATGCTTTCATGTATACAGAGGCCAAGTCAAAAAATTCCCCCTCTTCTACCTGAACTTGTCAGAGGCAGGTCTCTCTGCTTTTTGAATGGCATTTTACTTTAGAAAAAATGTTTGTCATCTCAGTAAAAGTGGTCATTATTAACACAATGGTGTGCAATGTTCAGTCTACAGACAGGTGTTTACTCCACACCTTAGCATGTCCCTTCCCCCAATGATAGTCTGTAAAAGCTTTGTGAAGTGCAGCGTATTATTTTGTAGATGCATACAATAACTCTGAATCATTGTTTAGCATTCTTAAGGTTAAAGAAAGTAAGACTGAATTTCTCAACGCCAGTTCTGTAATATGTACTGGCTCTTTCCTGATTGTTTCTCTCCAACTTGCGTCACAGCTCAAGTTTTGTGAGATTTCAGATCAACAGCATGACTTCTATGGCATGTTAGGCCCCAGGTACACAAGCCTAGAGACCAGTCAGCAACCACCTGGCAACCACCAGCCACTAGAGGAAAATTAATATTCCCTGACTGGTTAGTGCGATTGCTGGGTGTCTGTGAAATGGATTGCTAAAGTCCCAGTCAGAGAGGCCTACAGACTGGTCAGGGGACCTCTGGCAATTACCGGTCACTGTCAGCTGTTGGGGTTGGGGCAGTTGCTGGCAATTTCTAAACATCGTTGGTTGCAGAAAGGGTGCTGCACCAAAAACGTCCACGTGATTGCTCTGGTATCTAGCAGACTACTGCAGTAGTCACTAGTTTGTACTGACTTGTTGCAAGCATTTGCAGACAAATTGGTGTCTCCCATGTAAACTGCAGATAACAACAGTAATCTGCTTGGTGCAGCACCATCTTTGTGACTGATTTCACCCAGCGGCAGCCTGCGATCACTCACCAGTCAGTTGGGGATTACACATTTTTCCCTAGCAACCAGATGTTTCCAGGGCATTCTTTATCCCTGAGAGACTGCAGCCTTAAGTAAAAATCGGAGCCTTCCAGTGGCAAAAACAAATACTTTTACTTTGAAGTGGAAAAATGTGCAAGGCAATTGGAGTGGTGCTCCTTCGCATTTATGAGTTACATCATTCCATCTCAACATGGAATGCAATCAATTGCAAGTTTTATTTGGACCATGAAAGAGGGGGGGGGGGGGGGGGGGGGTTTAAAATGCTGGAAGAGGTGCTGGTCTTGAAGAGCTAAGAAAGAAAGCCAATAATCCTGCATCCAAACCAGAAAAAACAAGTCAAATCTAGGCCAAGTAGCCATCATTTCTTTGTAGACATTTTATAATTAGTCACTTGTGCCTTACGTACTTGTGTGTAATCAAGCGGTTACATTTAATAAATCTGCACTGATCCAAAACTATAGTGCCTTCCGAGCCTCCTCGTTAAAGTCCCCTTTTGGGATAATTTCAGTGTTTGTTAACAAAATCCAAAATGTATTTCCTTCCTCATGAAACATTTGCAAATGGTACTGTTGGAGTAGTTTGGATCTATTAACATTGTTAGGATCCACCTGACACATGGTGCCAGCTGATAGTCTTATTTTGTCCTTTCACATTTCGTTGTCTCTTTTCTCTGTCTTATCATGGGGACTTTAACTTACAATATAAAGCACCTTGAGGTGACTGTTGTCGTGATTTGGTGCTATATAAATAAAAGTGAACTGAATTGAATTGCTTTGCACATTATTGCCACCTCCTGCTGATCGGTGGAAAAATATGAGGGAGACAGCAGGAATGTGCAAGCAGAGCATGAGAGAAACCAAATGGAGGCTCCTTTTAAATTATTGCTCATGACACTGCTGGTCAAAAAAAATTTGACAGCAGCCATACTGTTTAAATATGGTGAAGATGCTGAATGTTTATGCAGTACGGCCCTTTTTAAGAATAGAGAAGGTAGTAAGAGAGCGTTGGATGAAAAATGGTAGAAAAGTTTTAGCCCGCATACGGCTCTGACCTCTTTGGGAGATCCCTGTATGCGTGTGTGTGTGTGTGTGTGTGTGTGTGTGTGTGTGTGTGTGTGTGTGTGTGTGTGTGTGTGTGTGTGTGTTCATGGGGCCAGCCCTTTGTCAGGTTCTGATTGATGGTGTGACCACAGGCAGGACGATGACTCAGCAGTATGGACGCAGTGATTAATGTCTTAATTGTGAAAGCAGCACGACAAACCTAGATTTACTCCCCCCTAACCCCTCCTTCCCCCACTCGCTCTCTCATTCTTTCTTTTCTGAGTGCACCCCCCCACCCTCCACCCCCACTTCCTCAATCTCACCCATGATTTGTTGCTTTGCTTCAAGCAACAGCAGATAGACATTTACCATGGAGAAAGTGGAAGGACCTGACATCTTTTGGGAAACCTTGATCAGAATTTTTAATGAATTAACATTTTTAAGCTGTTTTATTTTACAATTCATTTTGTATTTTAGGGCCAATCTTCAGCCATTTCTGTTACCCTCTACCTGATCCTCAACTCCTCCTTCTCCAGCTCATCTCCTACTAGCCACCCAGATGATCACACCATAGCCCTTTCATCCACTGTTCAACTAATATAATGGGGTATAATGAGGTGGCAAAGGTGGAAATTTTCAGGAGATGATGGCATCTTGGAGTTGTCCACAAGTTACTCAGGATGGAATATTCACTCAGTAAATCTACCCACACTGCTTGCTGGCATCTCAAAATGTTGCTAATAGGCCACTTAACAGGTCAAACAGAAGGTCCCTTTATCATCTCACTATTAGCATCTCTTCACTGGCTTCGTGTCACATTTAGGAACCAGTTTAAAATTCTTAATCTTACCTACAGAGTATTTGGAGTATATCTCCTGGACAATCTTCCACAAGTTCACTCTTTAACTCAGTCACTCAGGTCAAACAATCCAAAATTACTGTTTGTTCACCCATCTAATTAAAGGATTGCTTCATTGATCAACAGGAAATTGTGGCGCATTTCCTGCTGGCCAGATTGAGATTACATCAGGAATTGGCTCTGAGCCCCTTCTTGTTGGCGATGGTGATGGACCGGTTGGCAGTTGAGGTCAGGCAGGAGTCTCCATGCACTACGATGTTTGCAGATGACATTGTGATTGGTAGTCAGGTGGAAGAAAGAGGTGGAGGTTTGCTTTGGAGAGAAAAGGAATGAAAGCCAATAGAAGCAAGACAGAATACACATGTGTGATGTGACGGAGACAGGTGTTACAGTGAAGATTCAAAGAGTAGAGATGGTGAAGGTGGATGAGTTTATTATCTGGGGTCAACCATTCAAAGCAACAAGTGCACAAGAGTGGTGAAGAAGAGAGTGCAGGCAGGTGACAAAATGTTTCTCCCACTAAAAAAGCTACATCTACATGAACAGAATCAGCTTTCTGGGGTTTCCTTGCTGGCTTGCTGAGCATGTATCAAGACAAATGAAAGGCAAGGTTTACAAGGTGGTAGTGAGGCCTTCTGTGATGTACGGTTTGGAGATGGTGGCACTGACAAAAAGAAAGTAGTTGGACTGGAGGTGGCCGGATTAGAAATGAGTATATCAGCGGTACAGCTCAAATTGAGTGGTTTGGAGACAAGGTCAGAGAGGCACGGTTGAGATGGTGATGACATGCAGAGGAGGGATGGTGGATATACTGGACAAAGGATGTTGAAGATGGAGCTGCCAGGCAGGAAGAAAGGAGGAAGACCTCAGAGAAGTTTCAGGGATGTAGTGAAGCAGGACATGCAGAGGGTTGGTGTGACAGAGGAGGATGCTAAGGACAGAGTGAGATGGAGGCGGATGATCTCCTGGGGCTACCCTTCAAAGCAGCAGCTGAAAGAAAAAAAGAAGAAAACAACCCATCTAAGAACACATGGTGATCAAGTTTTTGACACACACCTGACTTGTGGAACATACTACCTGTGCCTCTGAGGTTTCCTGATTCTGTGGAGTCTTAAAAGTCAGCCAGAAGTTCAGTTTCAAGTAACTCTACTTCTAATCAGTAACACCTAGTCATGTGAATCTTTTTGTTCACTTGGAGCTAAATAATGTCATGATAAATGTAGTGCTTTAAGTCCAGGATAGAACATAAGAGCTGCACAGAGCCGCTCACAGCCTCATAACACACACACACACACACATACGTGCATCACCACCACCACTACTACCCCACCAATGGTCATTGGTGGTGGAAACAATCACAGATTTTAGAGACCTAAAGTGAAAACAGAACGTCTAAGAAAGAAAACCAAAATGAAAATCCATTTGATGGATTTGTTGCAGTGATGAAAGTTTTAAAAAAAAATGCAACTTTAGAACAGAGTCTTTCTGAACAATACATCATGTGGTTCTTATCTATGTCTAGATAAGGACAAAAGATTGCCTCAAGTTAAATGTCACAGCTTGATGAAAGAGGTAAATTCATAGGCAAGTCAATGGGGCATGGATAGTACAGACATGCCTGCACAGCTGTAAAGAAAGGAGTGAAGGTTTTTATACAACAGAGATTACAGTTTAAAAGATGGAAAAAATACTTCCGAACAGAATCTCTAGGGATTTAATGGAAATGGTCAAACCTAATAAGCCAATTTCATTTTTGTCAAGTATCCCTGCTTGTAAATTTTCACAGGAAATCCGGCATTGTTTAAATTTGTTATAATGACAAAGGCATCAACTTCTTTATAGCAAGTATTGTGATGGAGATTGATTTGTCTCTGAATGTTAAACCCATGGACACATTTCAGAAAGATAATTGAAAGAAATACTGTTTGAAAGATTGAAAAGAGACGGAGATATAGAAACGGGCTAGGTTGGATATGACATCACACCTCTCTGTTAAATTTAATGCTTGATGAGCTGGTGATTGCTTATGTTTTTTGTTTTTTTTCTCAAAGTTTCTAACAGAATGTTTCACCTTTTCCAGCTGTTCCAACAACTCCCGCTCTGCCATCTGGCCATCTCAGCACAGATTCCCTGCACTAATGTATCATTGAAATCCCAGTGAAAATCGACCCACTCGTACACTGGTGTCTCCAACCCTGTTGGGCTGGATTGCACTGTACTTTAAATAAAAGTTTTCATTTGTCTTTTCTTTTTGCTGATTATGGCCTTTGTTATTATATTATTACCTGCTGCAGAGTCGTGTTGATTCCTTTCTTTTCCCATTTACACTAACACACTCATCTTTTCCTTCTCTGTCTCGATTTTCCCACACAAAGGGCTCCAAGGTGTCATCTCGTTGGGCCGACCCAGACCACTTTGCCCAGCGACAGAGTTGCATGAACGCCTTCAGCCACTGGCTAGGTTTCATGCCCTTAGTGCACTCCCAGATGAGGTTGGACCCGGTGTTGTTCAGAGACCAGGTTTCCATTCTGAGGAAGAAATACAGGGACATTGAGAGGCTGTGAACACACAAGGACGCACGCCAAATCACAGCAGAGGGGCAGGAGAGGTGTGTGTGATATTCGGCTTCCTGTTCAAGAGGAGAATACACACACTATACTGAATGACTGTTTATGAGGCTATAAAGGAAAATTCACACATGCAGTGGACATAAAAGTGATAAAACACTGAGGTACATGCAAGAACTTTAAAAGCAAATTTCTGTGAAAAAACAGCTTCTGTATGTGTGGTTGATTACAGCAAGCAACTGTGCGTAGCTGCCATCTGTGACAACGCACATAAATATGAATGCATGGAAACACATGCAACAAAGACTTGGACACTTTCAAGCTGACCACTGATGTGTGTATGTGTTGCATGGTTTAAACAAGACAATTGGACTGCGTTTTAAAAGATCAAATGTGTCTACAGTGGAAGTGGATAAACGGCTAAAGAGATATGAGTTACAGGTTGCATTCA
Organism: Archocentrus centrarchus; assembly: GCF_007364275.1. Taxonomy (NCBI): domain Eukaryota; kingdom Metazoa; phylum Chordata; class Actinopteri; order Cichliformes; family Cichlidae; genus Archocentrus; species Archocentrus centrarchus. The sequence goes on along the minus strand of NC_044369.1, from coordinate 7,052,686 downwards.
TGGGTGAAAAATTAAAGGACACACTCATGACAGTGTTGCTTACAGTATGTACAGTAAAGACTGCGTGGACACAAGGAAGAAGCTCTACTTTCTGGTCACATAACAGTTGGTGCCCCCAAAACACCCAGAGGCGATGGTAATACGCCTCTTGTATATTATTGTAGATTTGCAGCAGCAGTTCCTGTCTGTATGAAGCAAATAAAAAAATAAAATAAAGAGCTGTTATGTTATAAGGAGAGAAGGTGTGGCTGAACTCTATTTCTTTCTTCCACTCACTGTAAGAAAATTACATCCTTCTTTGATTACTTTCCAGTTTGAATTTGTACTTTTCTAAGTTGATTTATGACCACAAAATTTTTCCTCTTCTGCCTGCTTTCCGTACACATGTATAATGGGGGAAATAATTATTTGATCCCTTGTTGAATTTGTAAGTTATTTACATTTATACATTTAGACTAATTTTGTCGTAGTTTTCATTTTTTTTTAAATTGATTTGCATGTCGCTGAACAAAAGAGCTGTCAAAAGGCATCAGGGCCAAGACATTACACCTGTACAAGGCTGAGGGCCATGGCCTCAGTTGTAGAGGTGCTAATTCTCATACCCAGTGCTTCACACTTAGCTGCAAACCACTCCAGTGCAAGCTGGAAGCCACCATCTGATAACGCCAGCAAGACCACATCATCCACAGAAGATGAGATTTTGAGGCCACAAAGGCGGAACTTTTCCAGCACTTGGATATGCTTGGATAAGCAAACTGATAAAGTGTGCTTAATGCCATGAAGAAAGAAATGAGAACATCAGAAAAGATCAACATTAGGCATCTGACTACATTAACAAATGTCAAATGTTTAGTCAAATGATTAGTAGTGACACGTTAGCCTCACTATAGTGGTTAGATTGCAGTTTTCATGAAAGAGTTGCTACAGATAATGAAGCCACAAAAGCATTTGAGTGGATGAAAGATTCCCATCACTTTGCTTTGGCCACAGCTGGTTTTAATGCACAAGTTAATTGAATTACATACAGTATGTTTTCACTATCAGAGAACAGTGAACTCAAACAGCAATGGAATAAGCAACATCAACTTGATTATCAGGCCTGGGGTGATTATAAAGACCTTTATGATATTAGTTAAAAGAATTTGCAGTCTGCTCTTTTTAGCTGTGTGATGGGACTGTAACTTAGTTGGTGGATAGCGGCAGCCTGTGGTGTGCAGGCTTGCAGGATTAGACTTAGCTGAAAGTTGCACCCTGCTGCCTCCAATAGGAAAAGTTTAATTGTAATGTTGCCAGGTAACAACTGTGACAACTATGCACCTTAAGGCCTATAGAGCAACAAAATCAGAGACTTTGCTGTGGGAGTCCTGGTCTGTTCAGTGTTACCTGTATCATAATCTAAATGCAAGAACTGTTCTTCTCTGATTAAAAGTCAAGCTCTGTGCATAACATTGAGATAGATCACAGATCTTAAGAGTAAGCGTTAAAGACATTCTGGAAACAACTTACAGCTTACATCAATTTCCTTTTCAGTTCGGGGTCAGTTGTAAGTGAATTCACCAACTACCCTGTGCTTTGCTCCACCTAATGTTACACATTTTGTACACATAAATACCTCAGTTTATCTTAAGAAGCTACCAAGTTGGTGGATAACATAAAAGTATTATAACATCAAGGAAATATACCTTAATAATGTTATATATCATTTATGTATACGTTTAATGCTGCCTACATGTTCTTAGTTTGTCTAGTTTGCTTGCTCCTTCTTTACCCGATAAATCTGTTTCTTAGCCATGAAATTATGTCCATTATATATATGTTTGTTTCATAGACAATGTTGTATGACTCAGACTTCAGCTCAGTTGTCGCAATTGTATCTATTACAAACCGACTTCACAAACATGCTATAAATTGCATACACATGAACAGTACAGACAGTTGTTCGCATGACTGCAAGAAGCCAATGAGCTCATCTTTCCATAAAGCTTCCTCATCATTTTTGTCGCTTTTTATTTTTCTTTCCCTTCATCTATTGTTGATTTTCTGCCCTCACCCTTATTCTCCTCTCTCCCACAGAGACCTGATCTTACTATCTAGTTCTCTCTGTACACAAACATTTCCTTCATCTACAGTAGCCCTTCTTTTCTGTTTAAACCAGCCCTTTTGTTTTCTGTCTACTCTAATAACTAGTATTTCTTTATCATCTGAAGGTTATCACAGGTTTTTCATCACTTTTGATCTGATACGTGTCTCCAAACTAAGATCTCAGAGAATAAACCATTCTTTATCATCCTGCAACATTTTCACAGAATGCCTTTTTTGACATCAAAACAGATGTTGTGATGCTATAAATAGCTAGGGTTCTCTGAAACGTTGCATGTTATTTCACTGAGAAGCATTGCTGTTTCATACCTGAGAAACATTTCTCATTATTGAAGTAGTGTTCCTGCCTGAATTCATGAGCAACTTATGTAAACATGGTTAAATGCATAAACATAAACTACATTTTGCATCAGGCTTTGTTCTTACATATTATTTTCTATATTTTGCTCTTTGTAAAACAATTTTTTTTTTTTATCCATTTTAGGTAGTGCTGAAAAGCTTGGTTCAGTTTTATACATTCTACTTTTAGTAAAATCTGCTCAACTGCTCATTAATGCAAATATCTAATCAGCCAATCACATGGCAGCAACTCAATGTATTTAGCCATAAAGACATGGTTAAGATGACCTGTTGAAATTTAAATGACCATCAGAATGGGGAAGACAGGTGATTTAAGTGACTTTGAACATGGCATGGTTCTTGCTGCCACTGAGGATTTCAGGAACTGCTGATCTACTAGAATTTTCCCACACAACCATCTCTAGGGTTTACAGAGAATGGTCCAAAAAAAAAAGAAAATATACAGTGAGCAGCAGTTCTCTGGGTGAAAATGCCTTGTTGATGCCAGAGGTTGGAAGAGAATGGCCAGACTGGTTTGAGTTGATACGAAGGCAACAGTAACTACTCATAACAACCGAGGTATGCAGAAGAGTTGGGCTACAACATTAGAAGACCACACCAGGTGCCACTCCTCTCAGCTATGTAAGAACAGGAAACTGAGGCTACAACTGACACAGACTCACAAAATTTGACAACAGAAAAATTGTGAAAATGTTTCAATTTCTGCTGTGACATTTGGATGGTGGGGTCAGAATTTGATGTAAATCATATGAAAGCATGGATCCATCCTGCCTTGTATCAATGGTCCGGGGTGGTTGTGGTTTGTGTGTGTGTGTGTGTGTGTGTGTGTGTGTGTGTGTGTGTGTGTGTGTGTGTGTGTGTGTGTGTGTGTGTGTGCGTATGTTTATAATACCTTGTGGGGACAATTTTCCTGACATATACTACGTTGTGGGGACCAATTGCTCCTTGTGGGGACTGGAACCTTGTCACCACAAGGGGAAACCCTGTTTTTGTGTCAGGGGTCAGAGTTAGGGCTAAGGTATGAATTGAGTTTAGGTTAGGGTTAGGGTTAGGTATGTGATGGTTAGGGTTAGGAAAAGGGTAAAGGTAAGGTTTAGGCTGTAGAAATGAATGGAAGTCAATGGAAATTCCCCACAAAGATAGCAAAACACACTTGTGTGTGTGTGTGTGTGTGTGTGTGTGTGTGTGTGTGTGTGTGTGTGTGTGTGTGTGTGTGTGTGTGTGTGTGTGTGTGTGTGTGTGTGTCTGTGTATACAGTACCTGATTATTGTTGCTGACCACGTCCATCCTTTCATGACCACAGTGTACCCATCTTCTGATGGCTGCGTTCACTGCATTTAAATGGCCTCCACAGGCCCCAGATCTCAATCCAATAGAGCACCTTTGGGATGTGGTTGAACAGGAGATTCACTTTATGGATGTGCAGCCAACAAATCTGGTGCAGCTTCTTGAATCTGTGCTACAAAGAATTGAAGCAGTTTTTAAAACAAAGTGGGTCTAACCCAATCCTGCTGAAGTATCCAGTGAGTGTTTAAGTCAATTTACATTAAATTACTGATAAATATTTTGATAATTGATTAATTAAATAAAAGTGGAACTAGGTTATAATTTTTACTTAATAAAACATGAGGATTTTAAATTTATTTTTCAGTTTTATAAAGCTGTAAATTAAATATCATTGAGATGTAGACTGTTAAGAATATGAAACTGTCAATTGTCAATCACCCTGGACCCTGAAAAATTGTGATAGAGACTTCAGTTTTGAAACATTCTGACAGCTGACAGGTTAATCTGTAATAATCTGCATTAGCTGCAGCTCTAAACTCAAATACCAATCAATACATGTACTCATCGCGGATGTCTGTTCCCATGACTGGAAGGATGTCTGTGGTATAACTTTACCCCATGCTACTGACGTTTTGTATCTGCAGAGTAGGTTATGCTTTCATCCAGTTCCAATTGTATCCTTTAAGTTATTTATTTTCACCACAGGGATCTGGTCATCCTGTGCCATTGGGGCTGTGCCCGGGTGCCCTGATTGTGCTGGCTGGTGTCCTTCCTGGGCTTTGGGTCTGTTCGCTGTCCCTCAGCTCGTGCAGTGCTGTAGGCTCCGCTTTTTGGGTGCCCATGCTGCCTTGGTGGGACCAGGTTGTGCTCTCTGGCCTCTGTTGGGTCTTGGAGAGGGGCCCAGGCACTGGAGGAGACCTTCCTGCATGTTTCTGCCTTGACACACAGGCGTCCACTACTTCTTGGCCTTTGATGTAGGTTGCAGCCCCTCGGGGTCTCTGACCTCTGGCCACTTGGGTTCTTATGACCTTTGTCGGGACTCTGGTGACTTTGTTGAGAGGGGGAAGTCCTCAAAATCACCACACTTCCTGGTTTAGTTTCTGCTAGTCTCTTTATCCTTGCCTGGATGCTGGTTTTCACTGAGGTGCATTTTTGCTGGTGATATTTTCTGAAAAATCTTTCTCTCCCATAATGAGTCATGCTTGTGATTTGATGCCATGCTAGGATGCCACCTGTGCCACAAGTCCATTTGTGAAATAACCTCGCTACTAAAATTCCACAGTCAGCTCTCTCTTAGTTCCGGTGAAAGGAATAATACTTCAGTCTGCCAAGACATTTGGGTAAATTTCATGCTCCCAACTTTGCACAGTTTGGGGATGGCCCCGTCCTGTTCCAACATGACTGCACACCAGTGCACAAAGCAGTTCCATAAAGACATGGATGATCAAGTTTGGTGTGGAGGAACTTGACTGGCCTGCACAGAGTCCTGACCTCAACCCAGTAGAACACCTTTAGGATGATTTAGAGTAGAGACTGTGAGCCAGGCCTTCTCATCCGACATCAGTGTCTGGCCTCACAAATGCACTTCTCGAAGAATGGTCAAAAATTCCCCAAAACCCTCCTAAACCTTGTGGAAAGTCTTCCCAGAAGAATTGAAGCTGTTATGCTGCAAGGCGTGGGCCAACATCATATTAAACCCTATGGATTAAGAATGGGATGTTACTCAAGTTCATATGCGTATGAAGGCAATAGTACATGACTCAAGTCATAAAGTACACATTATCTTATATAATGATGATGTTAAAGAATATTTGAGACCAACAGCAACAACAACAACTGCTGTGGCTTGTGGCTGTAAAAAGCATTTTCCTGATGTATATTAAATAAGCCCTTGTGTATAGAATAACACCAAATGGTCTGTTTCTTTGTTTCATGACTGGCTCCTGATGGCTCTTAAGACAAGAAACATCAAGTATCAGCAGATGTCCTCATGAGTCGAATGGATCTAAAGTTGTTTGTAAAGATATTTGTTTGTATGGATAGAAGAAGATGGGTTCTTAAAGGGTCTCATTGGTCTCAAAGGCAGTTCTCAAATAACAGCTCCTTCAAAGACCTACACAGTCAGTGCTTCCCATAAAAGTCCATATGGCTGCTAGCAAAATGTTCCTTATGAGATTTTTCTTGTAGTACCTCTTGGGTAAATGGATGGATGGGCAAAAAAGAAAGGCATAGCACTCTAACCATCAACTTGTTTTTCTTAACCATTACAACAAATGTCTCCAGCATTTTTATTCCAGCCAGAACATCAACAATTCTTCAACCTTAACTGCACAGTCATAACGAAAGTAATTTTTTCCAAGCTTTTAGCTTTAATTTATTTAAGAAAATCCTTCTTTTAATTGTTTAAGCAGACATTGTGTCTTTTAATTCAGATGCATTGCTGCTTGTAGTTCCCCGCTTTCCTGTCAGAGCCTCTGTTTATTTCATAAATATATATAAAACTGGCAGCAGTGTGGAAAGTATGAAATTGCAGTAACAAACATGAAGTCTGTGAAGTGTCAGTTTACATCTTGTTCACTGTCACTCTGCAGTGACTGGGTTTGATTTTTTTTATTTTTATTTTTTCATTTTGTGACAGCAGAATGTTTTCCATTCTTATTCATGGGGTGTAAAATACTACCATTTTGTCAAAAACACTGGTGCGTCTCAGTTATGCACAGGGTGTACTGTACTTTGACACAGGTGACCCACTGGGTCTTGGCAATTGTGAGATGTGGCTGTCACTCCCAACTTGTCATTTTTCAAATGAAAGTATACTGTTATGAGGGGGCATATTTTAACCCAAACCACAATTATTTTATTTAAATCTAACCAAGTGCCTATCTAAGTCTAACTTAGTGCCTTCTAGTCTTTAAAGCCAAGCCAGAGGTGGGTGATTAATTTTCCCAATGGGCCACATGAGAAACTGGAACTGTTGTTGAGGGCCATGCCATCAAGCTGAACTCAATTCTGTGCAATACTAATTTTATCTCTTTAGACGCTTATTGATGTGGCTCTCTACAAGAATTCTAGTTTCTCATCTTGCCCCTTAGCCTAGACCTAAGCCAGTTCTAATAAATTCCTATACAAAACAACATCTTGTGCATATGCAGTATATTTGACAAAATGGCTTCAGCAAAACTCTACATTTTTACCCAACACACTTCACAGCACAGTGTTTTGAGTATCTCAGTTCACACTTTATCTGCTCCCGGCAGTTCCCAGTTTGCTCGTCCAGTCTGCACCACTTCTCCGCCAGCAAGCTCCTGCATGTAAAGAAGAGATACTCATCATTATCCTCCTGCCGGACCATCCTTCCCTAATGTCACCCTCTGAACCTGCTACACGACACCCCCCCCCCCCCCCCCCCCCTGCAGCTGAGCTCAAAACCACACCCCACCAGCACAATGGCATCCCAGTTTGTATTTAGGAGACAGGTATGCTCTCTACTTTCAAGATTAATCTTAAAACTTTCCTTTTTAATAAAGAGCCTGAGCCTGCTTCTGCCAGAGGTCTCTTCCTGTTACAAAGAAGTTCTTCCTTTCCACTGTCACCAAGTGCTTGCTTACAGAGAACCATCTGATTGATGGGGATTTCTCTTCTGTATATGGTTTGGAGATGGGGGCGCTGATGATAACGGGCAAAGGATGTTGAATATGGAACTACCAGGCAAGAAAAAAAAAATAGGAAAACCACAGAGAAGGTTCATGGATGTAGTGAAGGAGGACATGCAGAGGGTTAGTGTGACAGAGGAGGATGCTAGGGACAGGGTGAACTGGACACAGATGACCCGCTGTGGTGACTCCTAAAGTGAGCAACTGAAGGAAGAAGATTGTAGGGTCTTTAGGCTTCAACATAAAGCACCTTAAGGCAGCTGTTGTTCTAAGTTGGCACAATATACACTGAAACTAGATTAGATAGTTACTTAATAGTTATTGTTCATTTGTTTTTAGAAGTGGAAGTGTATAAATGGATAAGTGGAAGAAAATAATACATTTTTTACCCACAATGTTTCTGGTGAACACTTCCATGATGATACAACATATCTGTTATTTAATGAACAAATCCATGTGAAATTAGAGACATTTTTTGTGTCGTTGTGCACCAGATTTCAGATATGTATTTACATCAATAAACTAGAATTTAACAGTTTTCTCTTTAAAATACACATGGCATATTCATGAAATGATGTTACTCTTGTGACTGTATTGTTATAGTCCTTTTGTGTGGAAAAGTAATGGATTCCTGGTCCTTTTTTTGTGTGTGATTTTATTGATATTTCACATGTTTCACATGAGTATTTGTTTTTTTTGTTCTTTTTTTACAGTGTAGGAATAATGACTTTCTATGACCACCCACCAACCCTGAACTACTACCTAGATTTTAAAGTGCAAACACAAGCATTCATGCTTCGACATGATTTGTTAAGGTTAATTTAAGGTTGATTTAAGAATTTTAACAAATTAATGATCTTAAAAGCTATCAGATTGCTCTTGAGGGCACACTTGTAGATAATGACAGTAAAATTGAAATTCACTTTACAGCTGTATCATTAAAACACATTCTGACAGTCCCACTGACGGGAAGCAAAAAGCTCCAGCAGTTTTGAAAACAATGAATAAAATCTACTTCTCTGTTGTCGGTGTGATCACTTTCCAAACCATCAAAACTATGCTTGTCTGTGCTGGTTGTGCTTCATCACTGATTGCTATCTTCCTACAATAGTAATCAGAAATGAAATTTTCATTTCATTTTATTTTCATTACCAGCCATTAGTTCATCTCGCAGTTTGCCAGTCTATTCTCCTGTATGACTTAGATTGGACTAATAAGGAGTTGTTGATGTTGGAATTGGTTTCAAGCTCTTCTTTTAATTGCTGGGTTTTTCTCAAGGGCAGCACAATCTCTAAAGGCATGTTGTTATTGCATGTTTGTGTGTGATACTAATAAGGCATTAAATGTGCACATATTAATGTACACTCTATGCATATTCATTTTTATATTCTCCGTCTTGTTCTTCTGTTTGCCTCTGTTCCACCTGAATACAAGTCAGTGAAGCAAGGAGAAAAGGCCTTCTGCCTGTGAGGAGCTGTCAACAGGGAATCCAGACAACACTAATATCTTTCAGACTGTTTCACTGCCACAGACAGTGATTTTCTTTTTTTTTTTTTTTCATGGCGACACACAAACACAAAGCCCTCATCTCTGTAGGACCATATTAAAGAGCCTTGTCTGCAATGTGATCAATACAGGTCAGTGTTAGTCATTGGATGTGATCATCCATGGGTACCCTCAGGAGGGAAGTAAACTGCTTCACTTCTCATCATTTGTACTTCACTACAGTGAACATGGATCTCAGTTCCTGCTGATGTCAGAAGAAGTCAGGCAGCAGAAAAACACAAAAATATAAATCTTGCAGGGGACAGTAAAAGGCACAGAAGGATTTTAAGTGACGTAAAACAGTGGAATATAGGCGCCCAAAGGGATCCATGAAGTAACAAAATGATCTGCAGTTTTGCTGAGGACCATTTTACCTCTTCCATAATAACTTCTAGGCCACCTGACACAACTTTATAAAGCCGATACACAAGTTTGTTTTTGTAATTTTAGTGTTTTACAGCCGTCGTTAAAAAAAAAAAAGAAATTAAGTTCTATTGTTTTAAATAAAAGACCATCTAGTCCATAACAGGTCAGGTGTCAGGTGTGACCTCAGATGATCAGCAACATGACATCATTATTTATTTATCACAAAAACTAAGCCAAATTGCAGAAACAGTGTGTAAAAAAAATAAGTACACCCCACGATTCAATACTTTCAAACCACCTTTACCATCAATAATGATTAATTTCCTGTATGATTTTATCAGTCTCTCTTATTGTTGTGGAGTAATTTTGAGTTTCCCCTGAAGGGTGGCTGGCTTCTCACTCAGAGACTGAGTGAGGAGTGCAGCTACCCGGGAGGGGCTCAGAGTTGAGCCACTACTCCTCCACATCATAAGTAGCCAGTTAAGGTGGTTCGGTCATCTGACTAGGGTGCCTCCTGGGTGTCTCTTGGGCGAGGTGTTCCGGGTATGTCCTATGGGGAGGAGGCCCTGAGGCAGACCCAAAACATACTCGAGCGATTACAGTATATCTCTCGGCTAGCCTAGGAACACCTTGGTGTTCCCCCACATAAGCTTGAGGAGGTGGTCTGGGTTTTTCTGCTAAGGTTGCTGTCCCTGCGACTCGGCCCCAGATAAGCTTTAGAAAATGAATGAATGAATGAATGGATGGATGGATGGATGGATGGATGGATGGATGGATGGATTTTTTCTGATATGCTGTTTTGGCTTTTGCCAGATGTGGCACTGTGCATTATGGCCAAACATCTCCAATTTGGTCTTATTTATCTGAATAAAATTGTTCCACAATTCTTGTGGCTCATATTTTCTGTTTTACAAATACTAAGCTGCGCTGCCATGTTCTTTTTAGAGAGAAGGGGCTTTCTTCTGGACACCATTGCAAACAAGCCATACTTGTTTAGTCTTTTCCTGATTGTACTGTCATGAACTTTAACATTTTACATGCTAACTGAGGCCTGTAGATTCTGAGATGTAGCTCTTGGGGGGGGTTGCACTTTCTCTGAGGATTGCACAGTTTGACCTTTGGGTGAGTTTGTTGGGATGTCCACTCCTGGTAATATTGACACTTCTCTTTATTGATGTCCACTTATGAATAATCTTTCTCACATTTAAAATGATGGCGTTCAAAGTATTTGAAAATGACCTTATAACCCTGTCCAGATCAATCAGTTACTTCTTGGCATTGTGGTAACACACACCTGAGTGCTCCAGACCAGGAAACTGCAAAAACAGCTTTTATAGTTTTTTTTTTTTCACACACACTGCTTCTGCAGTTTCCGTACTTTTTGTTTAATTGCGTTGTTCATCTCAGGTTGTATTTAAATACTTTCAGAACCTGGTAAGGGCCACGTGGTTTTTATCCATATATCCTTATATGTAACACCTTAGTGCTGAAAGCTGTGTACTTTCTTTTTTTAATCGTGATTGTATTTGTGTTTGCTCTTCTTCTCTCTGCTTGTACTGTTCTCTCTATGTGTTGTACTCACTGAGCATGAACATAAATAAACAGCCAGCCAAACTCCTTTTCTGGAGCCAGGAAAGTGAGCGTACTTGCTCCTTTAATGACTTCGTATACAGCCATCACATTGAACTGACGTCCATGAACTGGAGTGAAACTACAAAAACACATAAAAAACACTCTCAATAGATTGTCATATAATCTACAGGTAAGCACAGTTAAACACTAACGCAAGAGACATCAAAGTAACCATCCTATAGATATATAATGTGAGATTAACACAAAGTGCAGGTAACAGGTAAGCACACATGTATCATTGACTCAGAGGTCACAACCATCATATTCACAAAGGGCGAGAGAAAATGCCATAAAACATACTATTATAAATCTCCATACATGTAAAGAACAGATAGAACTCACAGCCATTGCTTTCTGAAGGATCCAGTCGAAGGATTGCTTTGGATGTAACATAAATGACTTCAGTGTGCAGCCATGCTTTCCCCCACAATTCTCAGCACTTCCTGTCTATACAAATGTCAAAATAAAAGCTCCAAAAATTTCTGATGAATATAACAGAAATACAATTCCTCTGTTCTTATTGCAACATATAAACACTCAAGACAGAACACTCCCCGTCTGGCATCTATACATGCCATTTCAAGTTTAACTGTCTTTGTCTGACCTTTGACTCTCTACTGATAGGAGCAAAACAACCTCATTTACAGGCCTTAAGAAAGTCTTTACTTTGCCTTCCAATGTTGTTCTGACTTCAACTTTTCGTACTTTTCCATCTCCACTCGGGAAGGAAGCAGTGACCAGCCCCATTGGCCATTCATTACGAGGTGATTGCGTCTGCTTAAGCAACACGACGTCACCCACTTGCACATTGCGACATGCTACATGCCACTTGCGCCTCGGTTGCAGAGTGTGGAGATATTCATTTCTCCATCGGGTCCAGAATTCGTCAGCGAGTGCTTGTACTCGTTTCCACTGGCACTTGAAAAGTTCTTTTCCAACAAAACTACCAGCTGGTGGCGATACACTTGGTTTCTGTGTTACCATCATAGCAGGGGTCAGCAGCAATGGCGAAGAAGGATCAGAAGAAACTGGAACCAGTGGTCTTGCATTAATTATGGCAGACACCTCCGCCATCAAGGTACAGAGTACTTCATGAGTCAGGTGAGTATGTTTACTTTGAAGCAACATGGAGTCCAGTATGTTCCTGGTTACACCTATCATGCGCTCCCACGCGCCCCCCATATGAGAAGCATGGGGGGGGTTGAACTCCCATGTACACCCATGCTCATAGAGGTGTCTCAGGATCTTGTTTTGCCCAGGATTGTCTTGTTTTATTCTCAGTTCGGAACAAGCTCCAATGAAGTTTGTACCGCGATCTGACCTCAGCTGCTTCACAGGTCCTCTTAAGGCAAAGAGTCTACGTAGTGCATTGATGCAGCTAGCTGAATCCATGGACTCTATGACTTCTATGTGCACAGCCCTGGTACTCATGCATGTAAACAGTATCGCCCACCGCTTGCTCTGAGCTGCCCCACCCCGGGTACGTCGGGTGGTCACCTCCCATGGACCAAAAACATCTAACCCCACATATGTAAAAGGAGGTGACATGCTCAGACGTTCTGGGGGAAGGTCGGCCATCTTCTGGACTTCTAGTTTCCCTCTCAGCTTTCGGCAGACAACACAGGAATGGATCATAGAGTTAATCAAATTTTTGCCAGCAACTATCCACAGGCCTGCAGCTCTAACTGCACCTTCCGTAAGTTGTCGTCCTTGATGATTTACCTTTTCATGGTAATGGTTCACCAGCAATTTGGTGACATGATTCCGTTTCGGGAGAACGACTGGATTTTTTATCTCAAGACTCACAGTGGAGTGTTTCAGACGTCCCCCCAACCCGTAACAGGCCGTTGCACATAACAGGATCCAGCTTTAGGATTGCACTTGTACTTGAAATTGCTCTTTTCTCTTGTAGTGCAGCATATTCTTCTGGATAAGCATCTCTTTGCACCAACCTTAGTATGGTTAGCTTTGCTGCCTCCAGTTCTTCTGGAGTACGAGGTCTGTTACAGATATGCCATCGCCTACATGTATCCGGGGAGTTGGTCTTGAATGAGTGAGTCTGGTGTATTAAGAAGGCAACCGCTCTCAGCAAAGACCTCCAGGTGGAGAAACGTTGAAACCTATCGGATGCAAATTTACCCTTAGCCACATGGGTGGCACGGGACATCACCTGTGGTCGCACCTCCACATCGGTTTCTGGTTCCACCAGGTCAAATGGTTCATGTGTTTCAGCCACAGGAGGCTTATAAAGAAACTCTGGACCGGTAAACCAGGTAGTTTCTGCAAGCTGTGATGGTGAGACAGATCGGGTGGCTAGATCAGCTGGGTTTTGATCTGTTGGTACATAGTGCCACTGTTGAGGAGAAGTTGTCTGTCGGATTCTGTGAACACGATTATGCACGTACACATAGAATCGTTTGGTGTCATTGTGGATGTATCCAAGAACTACTTTACTGTCACAGAAGAACTTCACACTATTGGGTTTGAGATCAAGCTCCCCAAGAATTAACTCTGCCATTTCAACAGCTAGCACCGCCCCACAAAGTTCAAGGCGAGGGATCGTGGGCTCTGGTTTGGGCGCTAGCTTTGCTTTCCCGAGTACAAAGCCAACTTGACACTGTCCATCTGTAGTGATGACTTTCAGGTAAGCTACTGCTCCTATGGCCCAGTTTGAGGCATCAGAAAATAGACACAGCTCAGCATATGCAGTGCTGGAAAGGGGCTGCTGTGTATAGGTACGAGGAAGCTGGAGGTCACTCAAATCCTGCAGTGATTTCTTCCATGTTTCCCATTCATTCAACTTGTCTGCGGGAAGTTCAGCATCCCAGTCACAAATGTCGGCCGAAAATTCTCTTAGCAGTGCTCGTCCTCGGATGGTCACTGGAGCAACGAAGCCCAATGGGTCAAAGAGACTGTTAACCGTTGATAGCACTCCTCGTCGAGTAAACGGTTTGTCATCAGCCGCAACTTTAAATGTGAAGGTGTCAGAATCTATACTCCAGCACAGCCCAAGGCTTCTTTGCATTGGCAGAATTTCTTCATTCAGCGCTAAGTCTTTTAGACCTGTGGCCAGATCTTCAGAAGCGAAAGCTTGCATGACTGCAATGCTGTTAGAGGCAATCTTATGCAGTTTAAGATTGGATTCTGCCAGTGATGCTTGAGTGCGTTTGAGGAGGTCAATGGCCTCTGCTACAGTTGGGAGAGATATTAGTCCATCATCCACATAAAAGTGTCTCTCGACGAAGTGGCGTGAATCGGGTCCATACATGTGTTCACCCTTTTGGGCAGCTCTTCGAAGTCCATATATAGCAACTGCAGGTGAAGGGCTATTCCCGAACACATGCACCCGCATGCGGTATTCCAATACTTCCTTGGTCAGGTCGTGGTCTTTGTGCCAGAGAAATCTTAAGTAGTTTCTGTGATCTTCTCTCACCATGAAACCATAGAACATCTGTTGGATGTCGGCTGTCACAGCAACAAGTTCCTTCCTGAACCTAAGCAGTACTCCAAGAAGGGAGTTGTTTAGGTCTGGGCCTGAGAGCAGGACACTGTTAAGAGAAATTCCATTTTCTTGTGCGCTCGAGTCAAATACCACACGTATTTGATCTGGTTTCTGGGGGTGGTAGACACCAAAAATAGGTAAATACCAACATTCCTCATTTTCTTGGAGAGGAGGTGCCTCCTCAGCATGTCTGTTTTCGAGAAGCTTTCTCATGAAAGCAATAAACTGCTCTTTCATTTCAGGATTTTTGCCCAATGTGCGATGCAAGGAGTGGAGACGAGAGAGGGCTTGAGCTCGGTTGTTTGGCAGGCGTGGTCTGGGTGACCTAAACGGTAGAGGAGCAACCCAGCTGTTTTGCTCATTCTGGCAGAACTCTTTCTGCATGATGTTCAGAAAGATCTCGTCATCAAAGGACAAGGCAAGTTTGTTGTCATTCGTTTGTCTTGTGAATACAGTCAACCCGAGATTTTCCTCAGCTGGCACTCTGATGGACCCATAGCTAAACAGGCACGGGTATATATCGGGTCTATGCTCCCCGCCATAGCCCAAATTTTCTTTCACGGAGATGTTATTCTGGCATGGCACCATGAAAGATGGACGACCATTCTGCAGGACGTTAGTTTTGTAGGCAGTTACAATGGGCTTGTGAGCACTGTTGATGCAAACTTCCCCAACTATCACCCATCCCAAATCCAAACGCTGGGCGAAGGGCGCATTATGGGGTCCATTAATTTGCTGTCTCACTTTGTGAACACGTATGAGATCTCTCCCCAATAAGATCAGAATCTGTGCTTCAGGATCTATCTCAGGGATGTAAGGTGCCACAGGTAACAAGTGGGCATGGGAAAGTGCCACCTCTGGTGAAGGAATTTCAGACCTGTTGCTCATGATCTCATTACATTCAATAAGTGGAGGTAGGTCTAAGCACAGCTCACCATTTAAATCTTCAATCTGGAAACCAACTGCTTTCCTCCCCATCATCTCAGTGGTTCCAGCGCAGGTCTTCAGTGAATAAGGTGCAAGGTCGCTATAAATGCTAAAAGCTGGAAAAACTCAGATTTGACTAGTGAGCGATTACTCTGGTCGTCAAGGATAGCATACATCTTGACTGAGTGTTCCTTTTGTCCTTTTGGAAAAACCCGCACCAGGCATATCTTAGCACAGGATCGTGCAGGGAGACCATCTCCACAGACCTCAGTGCACTTTGAAGTTACCTCTGGAGGGGAGTTGTTTAGCTGGTCTGTATCTGGCACTGATTCAGGTGGCAACACTTCTAGGAGTGTAGTTTCTGGATGGAGCGCGGTGCAGTGTTTGTCACTTCCACACTCACTGCATTGTAGGTCCAGCAGACATTCCCTGGCAACATGAGTGCCTGAACAGCACCTGAAGCACCGTTTGTGGTCCTTTAATAACTTCTTGCGTTCCACGAGTGGCTTTGTTTTAAAGGCTCTACATTTTTCCAGAGGATGGGGCTTGTTGTGAAGTGGACAGTACTTAGCTAGATCACTTGTACCCTTCCTACTCACTTCTTCTCTATGACTTAAGTTTGGATCAGCTGCTGCTGACACATTTGTCTTTCGAACAGCTATGGCAAATTTCCCACCATCATGCCTTACCAAGGGTTTTTCGTTACGATTATAAAAACGACTGCTGTTTGTCAAAACAAAACTGGGATCGTTTCTGGACTTTGCCTCACTGTTAACAAAGTCAACAAAAAAGTCAAATGGGGGAAAGCATACCCTATACTGTTCTTTATACCTTGAACCAACAGAGAGCCATTTCTCTTGTAGGTTCACCGGCAGCTTCTCAGCAATAGGGTTAATGCCCCGCGGAGTATCCAAGTAACTAAGACCTGGTAAATATCCATCCTCCTTGGCAGCCAACAGCTCCATTAGTAGGTCACTCAGTTCTCTTAGTTTTACGTTTTCTTTTGAAGTGAGGCGAGGGAAGCTGTCTAGCCTCTTAAAAAGAGCTCACTCTATCACTTCAGGTGTTGCATAACATTCCTGAAGTCTCAACCAAGACAACTGAAGTGCAGCCTTAGGGTTAGTGGCGTGGGCAGCGCGAATCCTTTTTACGTGTTCTGATGATTCCCTGCCAAGCCATTTTGCTAGTAAATCTAGCTCTTCACTGGCCGTCAGTTCCAAGTCCTGAATGACATTAAGGAAGGATGACTGCCAAGCTCTGAAGCTCTCTGGCTGATCATCAAATTTTGTGAGACCTGTGGTTACTAATTCCCTGCGCGCCAGATACTTTGCAAAATCCAACACATTGAGGACGGAGACTATAGAGAGGACGGAGACTATGCTGTAGTCACGCGAGACTTTGTGAATCTCGGCAGTATCGTTAATGGCGGCGTGACTCTATCAGCAAACATTTGCGTGATTAGCCTTTTTTTTTTTCTTTCGCCAATTTATAACTAGACAGGCTTAAAACTAAAAAAATATAGGTAGTTTCTTAGCCTAACTTAAATTATTTTCAACAATCTGGAGGACGGTGAAGAGGACCTGGATAGTTTGCTGCGGTACATCGACGGGTGTTTTGAGCGAGTCGTCATGGGGAAAACAGACAAGACGCCGACTCCCTCCACCAGCAAAGCAACGCCGTCCACAAAAAGAAGCCGCCCAGAAGATTCCCCAGAGGCAACTTCGCCACCCACCACCAATATTGTGGACATTCTGGAGTCCATTAATAACAAATTGTCCAGCTTTGACACCCGCTTGGCCCTGGTTGAAATCCTTCACAAGGAGTTTCAGGCCCTGCGGGAGTCAGTCGAGTTCAGCCAGCATCAGGTGGAAACACTGGCTGCTGAAAACGCTGTCCTCAGAGAGTCGGTGAATTCCCTCACCGAGGAAACGACCCGGCTCTCAGAAGAAAATAAGAAAATTAAAGAATCGATTATCGAGCTTCAGGCCCGCAGCATGAGAGAAAATCTTGTGTTTTCAGGTATCCCGGAGAAGGCAGAGGAGGACCCGGAGGCTACAGTGAAGGAATTTATCCAAACTCACCTGAAGCTCCCGGAGGACGCCGTGAAGACCATCGCCTTCCATAGAGTCCACCGCCTGGGAGGGAAGCGACCCGGAGCACGCAGACCCAGACCGATCGTGGCCAAATTCGAACACTTCAAAGAAAAAGAGCTGGTGAAGAGCCGCGGCCGGGAGCTGAGAGGGACGGACTTCAGCGTCAACGACCAGTTTCCAAAGGAGATTCTGGAGCGACGCAAGGCCCTATTCCCCATCCGGAAGAAGTTCATGCAGGGAGGCTCCCGGGCTGTCATCGCCGTGGACAAACTGTATGTAAACGGACAGCTTTACCGAGACAAAAACACCACGCCATGGCTCAGCTGATCGATCAGGTGATCTGTGTCCATATTAACGTTCTTTTCTGAGTTTTTTTTTCAACCATCTAAACAGTACCATTAAATAGTCTAAATCTGTCTAAGTAGTACCATTAACGCCGACGAGTCAGCATAGTACCGTGATCGTTTGTTTGTTTGTTTGTTCTGTTTTGTTTTCCCCTCATCTAATTTCATTCTTATGTCACTTAGGTCACTTTTTACACGTCTTTTTTCTTTCTGCACTCAGCAATATGTTTACGTCACTTACAATGCTACAGTTTACTACACTAACATACAGCGCAGATGCACACACACCAACATACAGCGCACATACACACGCACACATCAATATAAAGGGCACACGCCAACATACAGAACATATGTACACACACACACACATCCTTAGTGAGCACACAACAGTCCATCAGTTAGTTTAAATATGAGCACACTCAGATTTGTCTCATGGAATGTGCACGGGGCTGGTTCGAGGGAAAAGAGACTAAAAATTTTTAATCGGTTAAAAGACTTAAAAGCAGATGTTGTTTTTCTACAGGAGACACATGTGTCCAAAACATCTGTGCTCACTCTTTCCTCTCCACAGTTCCCTCACACGTACTCAGCCTGCTATAACTCCAAACAAAGAGGTGTAGCTATATTGATTAACAAGAAGATAAACTTTAACATTAGCAACAGTACAATAGACCCTGAAGGTAGATTTATAATACTTAATTTATCTATACAGAATACAGATTTATGTATTGCTAGTATATATGGACCAAATGTTGATGACCCCTCCTTCTTTCATGCTTTGTTCACTTCACTCACAGATCACTCTGACACCACACTTGTAATAGGAGGAGACTTCAACCTGGTACTTAATGCAGATATTGACAGGCTCAGTACAGCAGTGAGTCAGAGGAACTGGCAGTCTGCAGACATTCTTAAACAGTACATGAAGGATTTTGGACTTTGCGATGCTTGGCGTTCACATCACCCTACTTTGAGAGATTATAGTTATTTCTCACCAGTACACAAATCTCATTCCCGCTTAGATTACTTTTTAGTTAGCAGCTCCATAATGATGGATATCACAGACACTCAGATTCACCCTATCACTATTAGCGATCATGCACCGGTGTCTATGTCTCTGACACAGAAAAGAGTCACACCACCAATCAGGAACTGGAGATTTAATACATCATTACTTAAAGAAGAAGATTTTATTAATTATTTCAAAAAGGAATGGTCAGCATACTTAGAATATAATGATATTCCAGGAATATCACCATGTGTTCTTTGGGAAGCAGGAAAGGCAGTAATGCGGGGCAAAATAATATCTTACTGCTCGCATAGGAAAAATAAAGAAAAAGCACTTGTGTTAGAATTAGAACAAAAAATTAAATCTTTAGAAACTGCTTATGCCGCTTCACCACAAGAACATACAATTATCAGCCTGAGGAAACTGAAACTGGAGCTAAATGAAATAATTGATAAAAGGACACAATTTATGTTGCAGAGGCTGCGTTTGGAAAACTTTGAGCATGGAAATAAATCTGGAAAATTCCTGGCCAAGCAATTAAAACTGAATAAAGAAAAAACAGCTATTTTTTCTATTAAAGACTCGACTGGTATTATTACTCATGACCCACAACAAATAAATAACTCTTTCAGAGACTTCTATGAAGCCTTATATTCACCACAGATTAACCCATCTGATACTGAAATTGAAGAATTTCTTAATAATATAAATCTACCAAAACTAAATGACAGCCAGGCTGCAGCTCTGGATTTACCTCTTTCATTGTCTGAACTTAGTGAAGCCCTACAGCATCTCCCAAATAATAAAGCCCCAGGCCCAGATGGTTTTCCAGCCGAGTTTTATAAAGAATTTTGGTCTGAGCTAGCTCCCATTTTTTTCAGAATGGTAACTCAGATTCAGAATGACCACATCTTATCTCCAACCTTAAACTCTGCTAACATTAGCCTGCTTCTTAAACCAGGCAAAGACCCCACACTCCCATCCAGCTACAGGCCAATCTCTCTCATTAATGTAGATCTTAAAATAATTTGCAAAGCCCTTGCCAAAAGATTAGAAAGTATTACTCCATTTATTGTACATCCAGATCAAACAGGCTTTATCAAGGGTCGGCACTCAGCCAATAATACACGTCGACTGATAAATATAATAGACTATTGTTCTATTAACAAATTAGAGACGACAATCGTGTCTTTAGATGCAGAGAAGGCATTTGATCGGGTAAATTGGAAATTCTTACTAGCAGTTCTGCAAAAATTTGGATTCGGTTCATCCTTTATAAACTGGATCAGAACACTACACAGCTCTCCGAATGCGCGTGTTAGGACAAATGATCTCATTTCACAAAGTTTCAGTCTGCAGAGGGGCACTAGGCAGGGCTGCCCACTCTCTCCCTCTCTTTTTGTAATTTTCATTGAGCCGCTAGCAGCAGCAATCCGTCAAAATGCAAATATTAAAGGGATTCAAACTGAAAATATGGACCATAAACTTAGCCTTTATGCTGATGATGTATTACTTTTCCTTGGGAATTCACAAGGCTCTCTTTTGAAGACTATCACACTGATAGATAAGTTCTCATCTATATCTGATTACTCTATCAATTGGAGTAAATCAACAGTTTTGCCTCTGAATTGTAATTTCCAGAGAACCTCTAGGACCCCACTAAAGTCAGGAAATATTAGATATTTAGGCATAAATTTTTCCGCCAGGCTCTCAGACTTGGTACGATTAAATCATATCCCCTTATTAAAAACAATAGAGGATGATCTCACACGTTGGAACAGTTTACCTATATCACTCATGGGGAGAGTTGCTGCCATTAAAATGATGGTTTTACCAAAAATTAATTATCTATTTTCATTGATCCCTAATAAACCTTCTATTCCTTGGTTCAAGTCACTAGATTCAAACATCTCAAAATTTTTATGGAAAAACAAACCGTCAAGAATAAGCTTAAAAACTTTACAAAAGCCAAAACACAGTGGAGGTCTAGAATTACCAAACTTTTATTACTATTTCTTAAGCAGTAGATTGCAGTATATTTCAAAGTGGATCAAATCCAATTCATTAGACAACCCATGGCTGGATCTAGAACAGGCGTTTTGTGGAAAAATAAAAATCTCAGATTTACCTTTCATTAGTTCCAGTATTAAACATCATAACTGCTATAAAGTCCTTAGTATAAATACCTCTCTGACAGCCTGGTGGGAATTTTTAAAAATAACTAAGTCTTCACTCATCCCCTGTAAACTAACACCCATTTGGAACAATCCAGATATTTGTCAGAAAAAGAAAATGCTGAATTTTCCGTTATGGCGTGATAAGGGTATAAATAACTTAGAACATATTATCCAAGATGGAAATTTTATCACGTTCCAAGAACTTATATCAAAATATAGAATTGGCAACGGTAGATTTCTGGAATATCAACAAGTTAAGTCCGTCCTACAGGGAAGATTTAACCTTAATCAATTGAATCTAGAAATGCCTACTTGGGTAACAGAATTTCTTAACCTCTGTACCCCAAAATTGTTATCAAAATTATATAAATTATTAATAAAAACTGATGATTCAGTTTCCCTCCCAATTACAAAATGGGAGCGTGATCTTTCTGTCAACCTGGATCAAAATTTATGGACAGAAATATGTTTAAATATCTTCAAAATGACTAAAAGACCCCAAATACAACTTGTACAATATAAGATTCTCCATAGAACATACTACACTGGACAAAGGATGTTCCAAATGGGCCTTACACACTCAAACATATGCACCCACTGTACAAGCAATTCAGAGGATAATCATCTACACGCTCTGTGGTCTTGTGTACCAGTTCAGAGATTTTGGCAGAGGATTTGTGAAGATCTATCCAAATGGTTTAGCTGTCATATCCCAACTTCCCCCAGACTATGCATCTTAGGTGATGTCAGTGAATTAATTATGGAGTTAAATATATCACACATAGTTCTTACTGCCTTGTGCATCGCTAAGAAGATGATCCTCATGAACTGGAAGACAAAAACTAAACTATGTATTACTCAGTACAGAAATTTATTAGTAGATCATGTTAGTTTAGAGAGAATGTCTGCTTCTTCTAAAAACAAATTGGAGGAATTTGACTCTCTTTGGTTCCCACTGCTCAGCTCCATTACTTAGTGGGGGTGGTGGGCTGCGGGCTCTGCTCCTGATGTGCTTTGTGGGGGGGTGGGGGGGGACTCCGGGGGCCTGGGTAGCTGGTAGCCTCCTGAGGCTGGGGTCCTGGGGCGACCTTCTGGTGATGTCTGTGCGCCTGTCCTGGTTGATGGTGTTGGGGGCTTGGATGGTGCTGCCTTCGGTCCTGGGGTGTGGGCGGGGTGCTTGGGGGGGTGGTGCCGGCCCTCGGTCGGTTGGCTGGTCTTCCCTGTATGGCTTGGGGGCTGGGGTCTGGGGCCCCGGCACTGGGGCCGCGCCGGCTCCCGGTGGGCCCCCCCGGGCGCGGGGGGGGCCTCTGCTGTCCCGGCCGCGCCGCCGGGTGGGGTGGGTTGGCCTGACGTCGGGATGTCCGGTCTACGCTTTTGGGGCCCTGGGGTGCCTGCATTGCAGGGGGGTGGGGTGGGGGATGGGGCCGCGGTGGGGTGGTTGGGGGGGACTGGGCACTGCATTTCCATGCCCAGGCCAGTATGTCCTGTCGCCTGTTTGTGTCTATTGTTGAGTGAATGGGCATCTAGGAGGAGCGGGCCGCCCTCTGCGGTGGGGGCGAGGGCGCCAACCTCGGGTGCTGCAGTGCTCCGGGATGCTGTCACCACGGCCCCGGGCTCACCTCCCCCTGCCCTGTGCTGGGGTGTGGGAGGTCGGGGTGCCTATTGAGCCAGCGGCCAGCTGGCTCTCTTCTTCCAGGATTTTTCCTGGTCATATTCCCCCCCCCCCCTCCCCCTCCCCATACACAAACACACACACACACACACACACACACACACAGAATACACATCACTCACAGATGTAGGATGGAGAGGCCACGTGGAGAGCTGCACCACCACTTGCCTCTCCGTTTTAATTGCACTTTAGTCATTATAACTCACAACACATACACACTTACACCCTGATACACATAGGACCTTTGGGGCAGGCATGTTAATCAGAGGTTGATGAGATGGGCCGCTGAGGTGGCCCCACTCGGATCCTCGTCACTGTCTGTCTCCAAATTTTATTTGCACTTTAGACATGGAGGGTTTTGGGGGGGCAGTGTGGGCAAGCGCTGACGACCAACAGTTGGCGCTTGTGGCATAACTGTCCCCTCAATTTTAACTGCACCCTATACACCTCATTCACTCACAAACATTAACACATAGACCTACAAGTTGGGGAGGAGGAGGGGTGGATGGGTCATCTTACACCCCGATTTCTTGCGTCTCGCCCGGGGTAGGGGTCGGGTGGTTCCTTGGGGACCGGGCTGGTGGCGTCCTGGGGTCGCTGTTGGCCCTGGGGTGGTTTCCACTTGCCCCGCCTTCAGAGGGTGGGTAGCTATGGATGAATGTGTGTCTTTGTGTATTTGTCACCGTCTCCGTGAGTATGGGTGGGTGAGTGAATGTGTATGTATGGCATATCTGTGTGTGGGTAAGTATGTATGGGCATGTATGAGTATCTGTGTATAAATGTGTACACGGGTGTCTGGGTGTGTTTGTATGTATGGCTGGACCTGGGTCTGGGCCTTGTGCCTTGCCTCCTGGCCGCTCCTTGCTGGTTGCCTCCTCCCCCCTACCCCCCTGGGATGGGGGTGCCTCGGAGTTCCTGGGTGGGGCTGGGTGTTCTGGCGTGGGTACTGGCCTGCCCCCCTTGGGGGTGCGGTGCGGGGCTGCGTTGGCTTCTTCGGCGTGGGGGGGGGCTCTGTGGAGGGTCGGGCGGTCCTTGGGTGCCGTGGGCCCGGGAGCCCTGCCGCCGGCCAGTGCAGGGGGCTGGCCGCTGGGGGGGGGCTGGCTTCTCATCGCCTTGGGTTCCCTGGAGCCCTCGCTCCTCGACTGGGGGGGCTCCGTCTGAGACCACCCTCTCCCGTCTGCTGGGGTAGGTGTGCGGTTGTCTTTGGACTGAGTGGCCGGGGGTCTTCCTGGCTCTTGGTGGGCTGCTGGTGGCCTGGGGTTCCGGGGGCTTTCCGTACCTGCCTCTGGCTTCTGATGGGTGGAGCTGCAGCGTTTTGCCCTCATTGGTAAGTACGTTCCATGACACAGACACAAACATGACACAGACACAAACGCCCACTCAATCACAACTCAACAAAATTGTTGGTGTGCGTAACATGCTTTGTTAGTTTTGTTTTTCACACACAAATTTATTTTTGCAAGTATTGATAGTATTTTTTTATATGTTAAAGTGATGAAGTATCTGATTAATAGACTTGTGCTCTTTCCCCTTTTTTTTTTTTTTTTTTTTTTTTTTTTTTTTGCTCCCTTTCTCTCTCCCTTTTTCTTCTCTTTATTTTCCTCTTCTTCAGCCTGTCAGCTCTGGCTGTTACATAGTATGTGGAAAAATAACTCAGATAAATAAAATAAAGGGTTAAAACAACAACAAGAAGAGCCTATTGAGAACCTATAGAGCTCATCTTGAAATAGCAAATATGTTTGGCACAACAACGCATTCAGATCACAGTTCTGCTTGCAAGATCTACCAGACATGACAGGCTAAAATAAAAAAAAAAAAAAAAAAAAAAAAAAAAAAAAAAGAGCTCACTCTATCACTTCAGGTGTTGCATAACATTCCTGAAGTCTCAACCAAGACAACTGAAGTGCAGCCTTAGGGTTAGTGGCGTGGGCAGCGCGAATCCTTTTTACGTGTTCTGATGATTCCCTGCCAAGCCATTTTGCTAGTAAATCTAGCTCTTCACTGGCCGTCAGTTCCAAGTCCTGAATGACATTAAGGAAGGATGACTGCCAAGCTCTGAAGCTCTCTGGCTGATCATCAAATTTTGTGAGACCTGTGGTTACTAATTCCCTGCGCGCCAGATACTTTGCAAAATCCAACATATGTGTAGATGAAGTCTGAGAGTTTTGCTGTTTGCTGATCCTTTGAGTGGCATCTGAATGCTTCATGGGTGGACCCTGTTCTGAAGAAGCCTTAAAAGGGTAGTGAGAGTGTGACCTAGTGTACTGAGGTAAGAGTGGCTGCCGTCCCATAGCTGGTTGAAACTCACTTAGCTGCGAGTAGTCTGGCTTTGTGGGTAAGGCATGGTAATACTCTATGCCAGATTCTGAGGGTTCTTGTTTTGTTGATAGCGATGGCTTCCTAACCTGGAGGGGACTTGGCGTGTCTAGAGGCTCTGTGGTGGGTTTGAGACTGACCTGAGCTTGATCTTCAAGGTACGCCTCAGTTTGCTGTCTGATGGTCAAGGGCGAGATGCCACTCCTGATACTGTGTTTGTCATCACATTCTATGGCTGCTGCTGCCTCCAAAATCTCAGCCTCTGCGACAGCAGCTGCTGCTGCTTTTTCGAGTTCCAGTGCTTCTAGATCTGCTTCTAGTGTGGCCCTTTCCAAATCCAATTTGGCTCTTTGTTTTTTTAATTCAAGCTCCTTTTGTGCAAATGTGACCCTCGTGCGCGCAGCTTCAGCCACAGCTCTGGCTTTAGCAGCAGCACTAGCTACTGACTGCCGTGAGTAAGAGGTCTGCTTGGAGCTGGAGACCGTTGACACCTTTTCATCCTGGTCTGCAGTTTCGGGATCCATAACTCTGCTGAAGAATCCCTCTGATGTTATGGCTTTTCACTGTACTGTTCTCTCTATGTGTTGTACTCACTGAGCATGAACATAAATAAACAGCCAGCCAAACTCCTTTTCTGGAGCCAGGAAAGTGAGCGTACTTGCTCCTTTAATGACTTCGTATACAGCCATCACATTGAACTGACATCCATGAACTGGAGTGAAACTACAAAAACACATAAAAAACACTCTCAATAGATTGTCATATAATCTACAGGTAAGCACAGTTAAACACTAACGCAAGAGACATCAAAGTAACCATCCTATAGATATATAATGTGAGATTAACACAAAGTGCAGGTAACAGGTAAGCACACATGTATCATTGACTCAGAGGTCACAACCATCATATTCACAAAGGGCGAGAGAAAATGCCATAAAACATACTATTATAAATCTCCATACATGTAAAGAACAGATAGAACTCACAGCCATTGCTTTCTGAAGGATCCAGTCGAAGGATTGCTTTGGATGTAACATAAATGACTTCAGTGTGCAGCCATGCTTTCCCCCACAATTCTCAGCACTTCCTGTCTATACAAATGTCAAAATAAAAGCTCCAAAAATTTCTGATGAATATAACAGAAATACAATTCCTCTGTTCTTATTGCAACATATAAACACTCAAGACAGAACACTGCTCATATAAAATATAATAAAATACCACCAAATTCTCAATGTACATTTTTTAAATATAAAATCACCACAGACACATTAAAGACCAAAGCTGTGCTGTGATTTTAGCTATATTTAAATGAAAAAAAGATTCAGAGGTAAATTTTGAGGCAATTGAAAGTGTTTCTTATTTTAATGTTTATATTGCAAACCTGTGTTTGTGTCAGCTGCCATCTGGACAGTTGAATGTGCTGTCCCTCCTCTCTGCTACTCATCGAACACAGTAGATACAGAGAATGGTTTCCCTACAGCAAGAAATTTGAACCTTATGCTTATGGGAATAGTTCTATTAGGTGTCTATATTACAGTTTATCTTATTTCTACTTTCTCAAAATAGAAGTACACAGTAGTTTACAGCCTGCAGACTGAGTATGTCACTCATCCTTCTATAGTATCTACATTTAGCTCTTTCATAATATTAACAATATGTGTTCAAATGAACACTCGCCTGGTGCATGAAGGTGCTCATGTGGCCCCACTCATCTCTTCACTACTGCCTGCCCCTCAATTTTATTTGTACTTCAGACATTGAGGGTTTGGGGATGGTGTAGGCGAGTAGTTGGGTGCTCGTGTCACATCTGTCCCCTCAATTTTAATAGCACTCTAGTTTCACACACAGTTTTACACCTCAAACATTCACATACACCAACACTTGCACCCACCATATCGCTTTTATAGGTGGGTTTTCCTACACTTCTATTTCCTGCACCCTACCCAAAGCAGGAGTCGGCTGGTGATTTGGGGGGCCAGGCTGATTGCATCCCAGGGTTACTGCTGGCTTCAGAGGTGGACTAATGTGGATCTTTGTAACTTTGTGCAGTTATCCTTCTCTTTATGTGTGTGTGTGTGTGTGTGTGTGTGTGTTTGTCATGAAATTTACTTAATAATGAGGACGAGAACCTGCAATGATGCCACCCGGAAGCCAGAGGCAGACAGAAAAAGACCCAGAAGACCCGCAGCTCCTCAAGAACCGAGGCCACACATTCCGATGGTGACCACATGCCCACCACAGCAGAAGGAAGAGGGGGCCCCATACAGACCCCCCCAAAAGTCAAAGGGTAAGAGCCAAGGCACAACGACCCCAAACCCAGGACCCCTCGCCAATACACACACTCACTCACACACACACACACACACACACACACACACACACACACACACACACACACACACACGACAGCAAGTTTGTATGTTTGTGCAACAGTTTTTGTTTTCTCTTTCAGGTGCTGTTTCTGTTTTTGTTTGTTTGTTTTTTTTGTTTTGTTTTTTTTTTGGGGGGGGGGTGTGCTTCATTACAGATGCAGTGGTTGGTGACCATAATCATGCATTTCAAAAGCTTGTCACCAAGCAAACGGGAAGACCAGAATGGTTTAACATTATTTCGTATAGCGTAATGCAAACTTTTTGGCATTACTTTATCAAAGGCAGAAATGCAAAAAAAAAAAGATTTTTAATAACATATTTATGGCATCACTGTTGTATGAAAATCGGGTCACTACGGTCAAATAACTCAATTGCTTTTATTTTATAATAAAACTTGGACTTCTTGTTTAGCTTATAAGGTAACAGGTAATAAGGTAATGCTGTTCGTGCTGCTATCACCTTTGTTAAAACGGTCTGGTCTGGTCTGGTGTTCAGAGGCCAAGAATTACCAAACAACCAAATACTTCAAAACACAATTAAGTTCATAAAAAGTAATCCACATATCCTTTAGTAAGCAATCCACATTTTGCTGGTTCCTTCCTCCCCAGGACCCATGTGCCACACAGCAAGTATTTACTCAGATTATCACAATACCATTTATTAGGAAAACAGGGAACCCCTGAAATTAGGCAGGAATTGCTAAATAACCTATATAGACAAGTGGAAATTTACTAGAAACAGAATAAAAGACAGACAAGTTATACAGAGAGTAATAAAAATAGGTAATCCTGTACTTAGATCCCTGGGCAAATCCTGAACAGGCTATCTGGGCATAAGAAATGATCCATTTAGTGGCACAAACAGGCATCAAATACAGGCAACAGGCACTCACTAGTTCTTAGTCTCTCATCGATCCTCCCCTCCTAACGCAGGAAACGCTCCCCTACCTGACTGTATTCACTGTCAGCAACACTAAAAGTTGCAAACAGCTCCTCCCACTCTTAGTGCCTCAGCCCTACAAAGCTTTCTGACTCCGTCTGTCTCCTCCTCGCTCCCTTCTCCTGATTTTATTGTTGAGTACTTTTCTATACCTCCCCATGCAGGTAGAAGCAATCCCATCAAATCTGACAAGGGGGACACAATTGCCTCAGTCCAAGGTGGACCCTTGTCTCTCATCACCATCAACATCACACCAAGTCACAAGAACAGTCAAATCAAGGCATTATATATGCA
Source organism: Archocentrus centrarchus (assembly GCF_007364275.1). Lineage (NCBI taxonomy): Eukaryota > Metazoa > Chordata > Actinopteri > Cichliformes > Cichlidae > Archocentrus > Archocentrus centrarchus. Next base: position 7,024,092 of record NC_044369.1, on the reverse strand, counting down.
CATGTCCAAGCAGACATAACAAATGAACATAAACACACAAATTCAGATGGAGCTCAGCACACTGGAGTGAACACAACATGAAAATTATATGCAATAATAGATCAAAGCCAAAATAGGTGCAATTGAAACTGATATGAAGGAATTCGGAACGCTGTATGTCTCTTTACAATTCAAGTGGACTGTCATCTGACCTCTGGAGGGCCCCGGCTGACCAGCCAACAGCGACAGATTCTTCTGGAACAAGAGGAAAATACACCTGAACGATCACATCATCACACTTTGCATCAAAATAATCAATAGCCACTGGTTAGTGGTTTATTTATTTATTTATTAAGATTATTAAGATCAAGATTCTTTATTTGTCTCCCTTGAGATGAAATTTATCTTGGTTTAAAAAGAAGAAGAGGGTACCCCTGCACAATAGAACAGAACAAAACCACCACTGAATCTGATAAATACAATAAAAAAAAACAATAAAACAGAATAATTTACATAGAAAAAATACAACTATAAATATAAAACCAATATACAATTTAACCAATATACAAATTAAGAACCTATACAATTTGTCATATGTACTTCTTCATCATGTTAGCTCGTTGATTGCCTTAATTGATAGTGGTATAAATGAATGTTTGTACCTGTTGTATTTACAAAGAGGAACCCTGTACCTCCTTCCTGAATTCAGTAGAACAAGATTAAAGAAGGACAATGTAACCCACAGTGTGTGACAACACTGTTGGCATTATTACATGTTAACAAAAATAACAGTAGCCACATAATCTGTGCTTTATTCATACTGAGTAAAACAAAATGTTGCCAAAAGAACATTAAATATATTATTTTGAACTTTAATGCACAAGAAGGTAAACTTTAACTGGTCCTGATTGACACTTAAACATAATGTGAAAAGAAAATCTCTTAGTGCCCCTCATGCAGGTTTGCGTGGATGCAGAATAAATAATGTAGCGCTTTTCTACTCTAGCTGAGCACTCAAAGCACTTTATACAACAAATGTGTATTTACCCATTCACACAAACACTTCCTTCTACAGCTAAGTGCTTGCTATCTAACATTCACACACATCCATACTCCGAAAGTTGCATTGGAGAGCAACTTGGGGTTCAGTATCTTGCCCAAGGATACTTTGGCATGCAGACTGGAGGAGCCAGGAATTCGAACCACTAACCTTTCATTTAGTAGATAACCTGCTTTACCTCCTGAGCCACAGCCACCCCGAATACACAAATACACAAATCCTTGTGTACTCTTGTATAAAAGTGTTATAAACAAACCTGTGAACAAAGAAAGTATTAACAGAGAAGTAGCATCTAATGAGGCTGACCCCCAAAATGCACACACAGCTTACCGGTGCATCATCAGTATTAGCCACCAAGTTTTCCTAATCACAATGAGGTTGCCATCCTTTATATTCTACTACTGTTATGATCCAGGATCATGTACCATGTTTATCTGTTTGGCCTCTCCCACTACAGTGTGTGTAGGTGTTGGACATTTTTTTCACTTCTCCCTCCAGTGTGTGTGTGTGTGTGTGTGTGTGTGTGTGTGTGTGTTGGCTGAGACAGGTGGAGACTGCTGATTGGCAGTTTGAACAAGGATGATTCGATAGACTGCAGCCTCTTAACCAGCCAGCTGACAGGCAACTCGCCCATCTTCTCCAAATCCAACAACCAGCCAGCCTTTTTCTAGTAGTTCTTAGTGAATCCTGATCTGAAATCCCAGAGTGAACAGAGTGAGTTTATTTGTACTCCTACTATCATTATTGCAAGCCAGGTTTACTGGTTAGGAGCTTAGGTTAGACAACCGTCTTATGTTTGCCTCTTGTTTTTGGTTAGAGAAGAATAGGAAACATTAGAAACTTTGGTTTGTTGTTTTGGCACTGCTTGCAAATAAACTGCCACTTATCCTCAGTTGTTCTTGGTTGCTGGCCTTTTCTTGGGAGTGGTTGGAGGTAGGAGTTGCGCCTGATGTCTAAGTTACCCCTAGGCCAGGGATGTAACACTAGTCTAGACTGAGCACTTAACTGCAGACTATTTAGCATATTTAGATTTGTGCAGGTATTTGTTTTAGAAATAAAAATTTCAAGGTGAGTCTGTAAATTTTTCCTCTACTTAATCTATAAAAAATATGTGGTTAATTAAAGTAATTTAATTAGTTTGAGATTTTATAAAGCCAGAATGTTTAACTGTTAAACAAAAATAGTTTTGTGCCTATTCATTTGCTACAAATTAAAAGAGTTGAATGAAATGAAGTGTGGTGATTCAATAATTCAATTCAAAGTAGTCCTGTAACAGCATTTCGCTTCACTGCATGTCATAAGTAATGTGTAGCCCACGCCTGCGACGCGGAGACTGGACCAGTGACTAAGTTCGGGAAGGGAGAACCAGAAAATGCGGGACTCTCAAGGAAACAGCTGGAGATTTGAGAGGGTTTGATAACTTTGTTGGAAAACACACAATTAACAGGCAACTACAAATAGAATAAAATAAAATACTTAAAGGATTTACCACAGTGGTAATTTCAATACACTCTACCCCGGGGTCTCAAAACAGTGTTCATAAAAAAACATCATAATCCAAGGATAAGAAAAGAAAACAAAGAAGTCACAACCATGTAGGCATGTCTTCACAATCAGTGTGAGAAATGAAACGATATCAATAACAACAAGTCTTTCCTTATAGCTCACTGTGGACCTGAGTCTCATCAAATTCAGTCACGATTCCCCAGTCACGTGATCAGGCACCCACGCAGTGAGCGATAACAGTCACGTGATCACTTCCGTCTCCAATCCGAAGAATAGTGAGTTAAGTCTGGAATCTCCTCTTGCACTCACCCAGCACAGTTGGTGTGCAATAGTCAATGACTGTGTGTGTTTATATCAATCCTACCACAGGCGACAGGTTCACTTGTACCAGGGGAGGAATGAGTGAAGTTCTCTATCGACATCCAAAACCAACGGGTCCTTGGGTAGCTCGCCACCTCCGCGTCACGGAGGAAATCCTGAGTCCAGGTTCAGCAAGACGACTAGCGAACGGTCAAGCTGTATTAACTTGTCGCTCGCCGTTTCAATCGGCCTTACTTTCTCCCACAACCACTTCAGAGAAATGGGAAAAGCACATCTCTTCACTTCGTTCCTTTCTGAAACTTCGCTCTCGTCTCGCTCACGTCACTTGGGGTGTCCGCTCTAGCTGCACCGTGCCTGCTCGGTGAGGGGAGGGCAGGGCACATTTTCTCCCTCCAATAGGATTTTAGAAATCTCATGTAACTAGGGAAGTTAGAACTTTTCAAAATAAAATCGGAAATGTGTATTAAATCGAATAACCTCTCTTTTTTTCTTTTTACCCTTCCCCACACAAATATAATACTGAACATTGAATAAACAGTTTGGGAAAATGTAGCTTTCTTTTCACCGGGCTACACTCTCCCCTTTTAAATACAATGCACGTCCCGTTGCATGTAAACACTATCCTCAAGGGAAGTTATCACTTCACTTACTCACTTGTGTAGCTAGTAACGTTTTCTTTAGTCAGAGAGTCTGCCAAAGCTGTGGTCAAGCCTTGGAATAACGCCTTAACCACTGTGACTAAGGGATTCCCTAACTCAGGGTAATCAAGCCTTCGGGGTGGTTGTCGGCTTCTCTCTGATCTCCTCAGTGGTTGAGTGGTAACCACATCATTAGTCTCGAGCTTATCCAGTTGCTCATTCAGCAAGGTGCCAGTCTCTGCTTCAGAGCAACCAGGTACCGCGCTTAAGGAAGACTCATCATGAGTATTATTCTCTGGTTGTGTGGGAATAACATCGCCGTCTGAATCACCGAAAACTGAGTGATCGCAGTCTGGTTCACTCCCATCAGTGCTAATCTCTATGTCATTAAGATCGACATCTTGCTTCGTAGGGTCTGAAGCTTGAAGTGAGTGAGATTCCGGCACTGTTCGATCAAGTGAAACCTCTCCCAACGGAAAGTCAGAATTGGTAAGAACTGGATCAGAATGAGGTTGAACATCAATATCACACCTTGCTTCAGGTAAAGGAAAGTCATGAACAGTAGTAAACCTCAAAGTGCTCTGGCAAGGGGGCTCTTCAGGTACTGAGATCAAAAACTCTTCCTCAAATTCCTCTGAGTCAACAACATCAGTATCATCAGCTCCCGCTGTCTGACGGGTGCATGGTCGACTGACCGGTTTTGGTGAGGGAGGCACCGCCTCTAATGGTGCAGGTAAAAACCCACAGGGAAGCAGGAGATCGCGATGTAAGGTGCGGGCGGGACCCTCACGACTTTCTGGTTTGACAGTGTAAACAGGGAGATCCCCAGCACGCTTAACTACAACATGGATCTCGTTTTCCCACTTGTCAGCCAATTTGTGTTTGCCACGTAATCGTACATTTCGCACTAAGACTCTGTCTCCAGGTTCAAGACCTGAAACAGTCACCCTCCTGTCAAATTGGGCCTTGTTTTTGTCTGCCAGTTTTTGAGCATTTTGAGAAGCTAGTTTGTAGCTCTCCTCTAAGGTGGATCTAAGGTTTTGTATGTACTGAGAGTGTGATTTCTGTTGGTCACCTGTAAGTGGCAATCCAAAAGCTAAGTCTACAGGTAATCTGGGCTTGCGTCCGCACATCAGCTCGTACGGAGAGAATCCTGTGACCTCACTGCGTGTGCAGTTGTAGGCGTGCACTAGAGGCTTCACAAAGTCTCGCCAGTGAGACTTCTGTTTGTCCTCCAGTGTCCCCAGCATGCTCAATAGCGTCCTGTTGAACCTCTCCACAGGGTTACCCCTTGGGTGGTATGGAGTGGTTCGAATTTTTTGAATGCCTGAGACCTCACATAGGTCTTTAATCAACCTTGACTCAAAATCAGGCCCTTGATCACTGTGTAGACGTTCTGGTATGCCATAATGGACAATAAAATTGTCCCACAAGCACTTAGCAACGGTTTTAGCTTTCTGGTTGGGTGTGGGCATGGCGATCGCAAATTTAGTAAAATGGTCCGTCATTACCAGGATGTCCTTTGTGTTACTATGATCTGGTTCTAGACTAAGAAAGTCCATGCAGACCAATTCCAATGGTCGAGAAGTCTTAATATTTACCAGGGCAGCTGCTCTCTCAGGAGGGCTCTTCCTGCGTATGCAGCGCCCACAAGTTTTTACTTTACGCTCTACCTCTGCAGCCATCCTTGGCCAGTAGAACCTAGTTCTGATGAGATCTAGGGTCCGGTCAATACCAGGATGACCCATATCATTATGCAAGCTGTGTAGCACCGAAGCTCTTAGTTCTTCAGGGAGGACCAACTGATAGGTCACCTGGTCTGACTCTTGTCTCCTTCTATATAGCACCTCGTTGTGGAGCTCTAAGCGATTCAACTCCCGTAGCAAAAAGGGAAGATCGGGGAGCTCTTTGCGGGATGTGGGGGAAGGCGTTTCCCCCAACTCAATTTGTGCTATGACTTCTCTGATAGCTAGATCGTATCTTTGCTTGTCCCTGATCTCTGCTCGAGATAACGAAGGAATTGGGGGTAAGCCATATCTGTCCTATGAAATGTAGCTTTCAGGAATGGCTTCAGCAGAGATTGCCAGAGACTCAACGAGAGTGATATCACAGCCACTGGAACAGGCACCATCCGCCACCTTAGCAAGTTGGTTCTGACAGATTGCTTGGACGGCGTCCTGGTCAACCACCTCAGTGGCTCCAGTTTCGGCCAAGTGATGTTGCATGAATCGACTGATGCGTTCTTGCTCCTTCTTTGAATGAGCATCCATGAACAGTTCCCCATGAGGCCTTCTGGAAAGCCCATCAGCATCCAGATTCTGCTTGCCAGCTCTGTACTGGAGCTTGAAGGAGTAGTTCGACAGGGCGGCAAGCCACCTATAGCTCGTGGCATCCAACTTTGCTGAGGTGAGTATATAGGTCAGAGGGTTACTATCTGTAACCACAGTAAATTGGCCTCCATACAGATAATCATGGAACTTCTCTGTAACTGACCATTTCAAAGCAAGGAACTCCAGCTTATGGGCTGGATACCGGGATTCACTTCTGGAAAGCCCCCGACTAGCAAAAGCAATAGCCCTGAGCTGGCCCTCCTGCTCTTGGTATAATGCCGCACCAAGGCCAGTGGTACTGGCATCCGTATGCAGAATGTAGGGCTGCTTTGGGTCTGCAAAACCAAGAACAGGGGCTGAGGTAAGTTTACCTATGATGGTTTCAAATGCTTTTTGGCAACGGGGGGTCCACCGACCCTCAAAGGGTTGTCTGGGGTCAAGATATTCAGAACTCACCTTGACTTTGGAACCCTTGCGGAGAGGTGGGTACCCGCGAGTCAACTCATTTAGAGGCTGGACAATGGCTGAATAGTCCTTAACAAAACGGCGATAGTAGCCTGCAAATCCTAAGAAGGACTTTAGCTCTCTCAGGTTCTTGGGTCTTGGCCAGGTTTTTAAAGCCTCAATCTTTTCTGAGTCTGTTTCAACTCCCCTTTCAGACACAACATGTCCCAGATAACGGACGGTGGTCTGAAAGAACTTACACTTTTCCGGTGACAGCTTGAGCCCATACTCCCTGAGCCTGCTGAGTACACGCATAAGCCGGCTTTCATGTTCATCCAGAGTCTTTGAAAAGATGATCAAGTCATCCAAGAAGACTAAAACTTCTTTTAAGTTCATGTCTCCTACACACTTTTCCATGAGCCTCTGGAAGGTGCTAGGTGCATTAGTTATGCCTTGTGGCATGCGATTAAACTCCCAGAAACCTAATGGAGTGACAAATGCTGTCTTAGGTTTATCAGCCTCATCGACCTCAATCTGGTAGTACCCAGATTTGAGATCGAGCACGGTAAACCATTTGGATCCTGTTAAGGCTGAAAACGTCTCTTCCAGGTTTGGCAGTGCGTAAGCATCTTTTATCGTATGAAGGTTGAGCTTCCGATAATCTATGCATAGACGCACGTCATTGTTCTTCTTCCTCACAACAACGATAGGTGATGAATAGGGAGATTGAGACTCCCTGATCACACCTGCAGCGAGCAACTCCTGCAGATGTTTCCTGACTGCCTCAAGGTCCTGTGGATGTATTGGACGAGCTCGGTGTTTAAAGGGAGTCTCATCGTGAAGCTTGATGTGATGCTTCACTTTATCCGTACACCCAAAATCTAGGTCGTGCTGAGCAAAAACCTCAGGAATCTCATTCAACTTTTTGGAGATTCGCTCTTCCCATTCAGGTGGGATGGGAGAGTCACTGAAGTTAAAGCTCAACTCTGTTCCTGGGGATTTGTCTGAGTTATTGGTGCTGCTTACACTGTGCTGGGAGATGACACAGTGGAAAGCGCCAAGTTCTGCAATTACACAGGTAGGTGGGATGGTAACATCCTGATCTGATTCATTTGTGACAATGACAGGAACTTTGTAGGGGGCACGTGCAGGAAGAGTGATCAAACAGCTCTTAACACAAATGCCGCCAGGTAAAGAGGACTGTGCAGGGTGCTCAACTATGGCACATTTGTCTGTTAGAGAACAGTGGACAGTTGCAGACCCTTCAAGAACAACAGTGTGCCCTGCGGGAATAACAACGGCCATCTTATCCTGCAAGGTGACTAAGCCTACTTTACCATCTTTATTTTGTCTGTGTCTCAGTTTAAGTGTGTTTAAGACTGCCCTGTACCCGTAGGTATCAGGTTGGTAATCAACACTGTTGCTGCCCAAGTACCTCTCATAGAGGACATCCAATGTATTGGTCCCTATTAATACTGGTGTTTGGTTTTCAGGGTGGATGGTTGGGACAACAAGAGCAAGAGTTTGTATTTCAATGTCAGTTTGGAGAAAGTCTTTTGGAAATGTGACGCACATTTCTATGTAGCCTAGGTAAGGGACAGACTGTCCAGCTGCACCTTCCACCTCCAAAAGGTCATGGAGGGGTTTAAGGCTTTTGTCTGGAAAGTGGCGTTTGTAAAATGTTTCCGAGACGGTGGTCACTTGGGAACCGGTGTCCAGGAGACAGTTGAAGTCTGCACCAGCTATGCTTACAGAAGCAGTACATTTGGACCCCACTAATCCTTTGGGCAACTTGTGGGCTAGTCCCCTAGGGAAGAACTGCTTAAGATTAGCATATTTCTTGTGCTTAGGTTTAGCGGGACATTGTTCGCCAGCTAGAGTCCCCATTCGCCCCGTAATAGAGACTGGTTCTAGTTTAAATGTTCAACTGCAGAGGTGGGGTTTTCTGTCTCCCATTTTCTTTGTCTCTCCTTTAGCAATTTCCTTTTTTCAGTGACCAAGCCTGGGTTTGCGTGGTTTCCACAATCGGATTTAATGTGTCCATCTTCCCCACAATGAAAACAATACCATGGTTTCGGTTTGGGGCTCTGACTTTTAGCAACTTGGTTTGCCAGCTGTTTGACTGGCTGCCCTGACTTCTGTTTCCACTGCGGCCTCTCACCGCAAACTCTTTTAGTATGGGAAGGTTTCCCTTTGGGCTGCGCAGTAGTCCATCCATCCATCCATTCGCTTCCGCACTGCGCTGTAGTCAGGGTCGCTAATTGACTTTGGATCTCAGCCACCTGCTTAGTCAATTCTTGGGTGAGAGTGCTTAAAGCAGTATACCCATCCTGTTTCCCTTCACAGCTGTGTACAGATTGCACCTGTGTTACCACTTTCTGTTTGGTAGTGCCAAGGTGTTGTCGCATTCGGTCAGCTTTAGCTGCATGTTGATTTTCTTCTGTGCGTAGTAGCAGAAGCAACTCTGGGAATGTTGGTGGACTTGCCCTCTTTTGCTTTAACTGCAGATCAGAAATGAGGGAATTATCCCAACATCCTCTGCAGAACTGTGTGAGGAGGTGTCTGTCTGCTTCTTCGCTAGAGGCACCACCTCTTCTGACAGCTAAATTCAAGGTCACTTGAAGTCGCTGCAAATATGTAGACGGCTTCTCACCTACATCCTGTAGTGTGTTAAGAAACTTGGCATACAATTCACTGCCATCTTGGACAGACCCGTAAGCAGAATCGAGTAAGTGAAGATACTCGGCAGGTAAGCAGTTGGAGTTTAGATGTCTGACCACATCAGCTGCTGGAGGTAAGAGACTTTCAAGGATTCTCCTAGATCTTTGCAGCTCTGACATGGAGGGGTCGCTCATAAGCAGTTCAACACTGGAGCGCCAGGTGTCATAGTCGGGTTCATGACTGGGTCTGGGAATTTTACCAGAGAATGCACGAAGTCTCAGTGAAGACTGCATCTGCAGCATACTGTCATCTCTTTTAACGATGTGCTCTACTACTACACGCTGCACTTCTGGGGGATTGAGGTCATGTGTAGTCAGGGCTGGAGCAATCTGTGTCCCACCACCTTCAACTGGAAGTGGTGCTGTACTTACTTTCATGGCGGTACTCCTAACAGGAGGTGCAACTGTAGCATGCTCTGTCTCAGTTAACTGAGGGGGGCTGTCTAGTTCCTCAGTTGTGGGGGTCTCCGTTATTTGGGGTATTCTATCTAGTCTCTCAGTTGTAGAACGCACAAGATCTGTGATAGATTCGCTGATTTGGGACATCATGTCCTTGAGAACATCAGCATAGTCTCTCCCACTTACCTTAGCTAAGTTTTTAAGCTCAGTGAGGTAGGACTGGGTGGTACTATTCCCAACTGCTTGTGTATAAACACTAGCAAGGGATTGGACATGATAGCTAATGCCACTATCATGAGCTCTGTGAATGAAAGGCAGTAATGGTGCTAATGCCTCCACAGCAGTCCCTGTGTTGTACTCTATGATTAGGCTTGGGTAGAGATCAGAGGTTTGCTCATCTACATGTATGATCCTATTAATGGAACCATATTGTTTTAGATAATCTGTAATTTCTTCAACCTTCTCGTCTCCAGCTATTCCAGTGATGATCACAGCATTAGGGACCTTTATAGAGTGTTTCTGAACAATATCCATTTTTTTTTTTTTTTTTTATCAAAGTCAGTACTCATTTGCAGGGAAAAATTATTTAACCCTCTGGTTCTCCTGGCTGTGCTCGCCAAGAATTCTGTAGCCCACGCCTGCGACGCGGAGACTGGACCAGTGACTAAGTTCGGGAAGGGAGAACCAGAAAATGCGGGACTCTCAAGGAAACAGCTGGAGATTTGAGAGGGTTTGATAACTTTGTTGGAAAACACACAATTAACAGGCAACTACAAATAGAATAAAATAAAATACTTAAAGGATTTACCACAGTGGTAATTTCAATACACTCTACCCCGGGGTCTCAAAACAGTGTTCATAAAAAAACATCATAATCCAAGGATAAGAAAAGAAAACAAAGAAGTCACAACCATGTAGGCATGTCTTCACAATCAGTGTGAGAAATGAAACGATATCAATAACAACAAGTCTTTCCTTATAGCTCACTGTGGACCTGAGTCTCATCAAATTCAGTCACGATTCCCCAGTCACGTGATCAGGCACCCACGCAGTGAGCGATAACAGTCACGTGATCACTTCCGTCTCCAATCCGAAGAATAGTGAGTTAAGTCTGGAAACTCCTCTTGCACTCACCCAGCACAGTTGGTGTGCAATAGTCAATGACTGTGTGTGTTTATATCAATCCTACCACAGGCGACAGGTTCACTTGTACCAGGGGAGGAATGAGTGAAGTTCTCTATCGACATCCAAAACCAACGGGTCCTTGGGTAGCTCGCCACCTCCGCGTCACGGAGGAAATCCTGAGTCCAGGTTCAGCAAGACGACTAGCGAACGGTCAAGCTGTATTAACTTGTCGCTCGCCGTTTCAATCGGCCTTACTTTCTCCCACAACCACTTCAGAGAAATGGGAAAAGCACATCTTCACTTCGTTCCTTTCTGAAACTTCGCTCTCGTCTCGCTCACGTCACTTGGGGTGTCCGCTCTAGCTGCACCGTGCCTGCTCGGTGAGGGGAGGGCAGGGCACATTTTCTCCCTCCAATAGGATTTTAGAAATCTCATGTAACTAGGGAAGTTAGAACTTTTCAAAATAAAATCGGAAATGTGTATTAAATCGAATAAACTCTCTTTTTTTCTTTTTACCCTTCCCCACACAAATATAATACTGAACATTGAATAAACAGTTTGGGAAAATGTAGTTTTCTTTTCACCGGGCTACAAATGACTGATAAATAAACACTTAATCATTTTTGTAACTGTCCTCACTTATATAATGCCATAAATGCTCCCTACCGTATGAGTGCAGTATGAAAATAATACAAAACTGTAACAGCCATCTCTTCTTTCCATCAATCAGTGCTGACAGCCAGCCTCTCCTCTCCTTTCATCTCCCCTTCTCTTGATTTTAAGCCATCAGCATCCATCTCATTCGTCACAGCTTTATTATGCAGCGCAGTCTCAATAAAATAACAAACGCATGAATAAATCATACACATCCCCAATCTATCTGATTCAAAGAGTTTGGATAATTATTCAGTTTTTCATGAAAAAAGTACTCATTGATTCATCGTGACCCTAAATAGTTTCCAAGGTTATGAAATTGGAAATTGATCTGCACAGAGCCCTGACGGAGAGAGGAACAAACTCACAGAATATCCAAATATTCAAATCTCTCTCCAGCTCTCCTCCTCTCTCCGCTCTCGCTCCTCAAATATCCGTGACCAAATGGACTTATAATTGGAAGTCAGGGCGCACAAAAATACTCCTCACCTTCTCACTGAGTTGTCTAGATATTAGTTCTGGTGAGTTAGAGGGTTGATATGAGCACATGGGGAGAAGATATGTGAAAGAGAACATCATTAGCCAACACGTGTTTGCATGGGAATTTCTCATCCTGTAATTTTTTTCTTTGTTACTTTTTTGCATCTGTATGTGTGTGTGTACATTTTTCACACACACACACACACACACACACACACACACACACACACACACACACACACACACACACACACACACACACACACACACACACATTTCCTGGCCCATCTTTTCCTCTCTTCCGACAACGTTTCTCATTATAGCCTGTCTCCTTGTATTTGTCATATTGGGCGGTCACCCGTGATGATATCATAGGGTACTGGGGTATTCATTGTGTGTGTGAGTGTGTTCAGTGGTTTGCAGCCATGACTTGGCTTTTCACAACACCCCTGTGAGATTCCTCACACATATGTCTACACACAAATTCTCTCTCTCTCTCTCTTTTTCTCTGACAGGGAGTCAGAAAGTCCTATTAGCTTCAGAGCCCTTATTTCTTCCTTGTGGGTGTTGAGAGTCCCCCATTGTCTGAACTGAATGGAACATGTCTCTGGAACTATGAATCCTATTATGAAAGAAGTGAAAAGAGGGGGAGGAGGGAAAAAGGAAAATGGGTAGATGGAATTTAGATGGAGCGATGGAGTAGCAACACACAGTGGGGGAAATAATTATTTGATCTCCTGCAGAATTTGTACATTTGCTCAGTTCCAAAGAAATGAACAATCTCTAATTTTATGGTAGTATAATTTGAATGGAGAGAGACAGATTATCAACCAAAATCCAGGAGGGAAAAAAACACATTACATAAAAGCTATAAATTGATTTGCATGTCATTGAGTGAATAAGTATTTGATCCCAAAGCAAAACGTGACTTAGTAGGTGGTAGAGAAACCCTCGTTGGCAAGCACAGCACAAGATGTTTCTTGTAGTCGGTCACCAGGTTTGCCCACGTCTCAGGAGGGATTTTGGCCCACTCCTCTTTACAGAAACTCTCTAAATCCTTTAGGTTTTTTGGCTCCCACTTGGCAACTCGAAACTTCAGCTCCCTCCACAGATTTTCTATATGACTGAGGTCAGGAGACTGTCCTTCTTCTTTAACCACTCGTTTGTGGCCTTGATGGTGTGTTTTGGGTCATTGTCATGGTGGAAGACCCATGCACAATCCATCTTCAGTGTTTTGACTGAGAGAAGGTGGGTTCTCATCCAAAATTTTACAGTATATGGCCCTGTCCAGTGGTACAGTTGTCCTGTACCCTTAGCAGAAAAACAACCCTAAAGTATAATGTTTCCACCTCTGCACTTGACTGCAAGGATGGTGTTCTTTGGGTTGAGCTCAACATTTTTTTTCTCCAAACATGGCGGGTCAAGTTGATGCCAAAGAGCTTGATTTTGGTTTCATATGACCACAGCACTTTCTCCCAAGCCTCAGGGAGATGTATGTTGGGTTATGATGTAGATTATAACATAGGTTATGGTGTAGTTATGGCGTAAGTTACAGGTTAGGCTATAGCATACGGTTTCAGAAAGGTTTGTGGTTACAATGTACCTACAGCATAGATTTAATAAGTATAAACCCCCTGATACACTGGGCTTAGCAACATCCAGGTTGTATGATGCACATCTACACTGGCACATTATACCACAATAGTTGCTGTACCATTTAAGATGTTTTGGTGAACATATATGTATATTAAATACCCCCTGAACCAAAGAAATAAAGATTAGATTATTCTAATCGTGAAACAAGTGAAATTATTCAAGAAACTGTATGCTTATTATTGTATGTTACAGCAATACCTAAGTAATGGGGAAAAAATAAGCATCTGGCTGATGGTGCAACCTGGTACATGTATGATATTCCATTTGAGCCAAAATGTGTTTCAAAATGTATCAGTACACTACTGAACATAACTATGACACAAATGTAACTTCATAACCTTTTTATTTTAACCGCAGTAGCTTATCAAGACCTTAAATCTGTTGACTATGTATAACATTTAGTCAGATGTAGCAGAAAGTGCAAAAGGTCTTAATTCTACTTGGTGTTTAAGATGCAGTCCAGCTGGTGTTTCTTTAAAAATTAAACACTGATACAGTATTTAGTGTGTTACATTTCAGTGGTTAAAATCAACATTTTGAAGAAATTCTAAAAGTCAGCATCACTGTAAGCTCTTAATCACCAAAGAATATCTGGTTGTAGCATCATGAAAGATAATTATAGTTTATTTCATCCTGGTGTACTTTCCATTAATGTGGCCACTGTGGCTCTATGGGTTGCACTCTCCACCTTTTTTGTGGAGTTTTGTTACTGAGTGTTTCAGAATAAGAACCATACTAGTATAGCTCTCTACAGCTTTTCAAATAAATATGCCTGACCTGAAGCACCAGCCCAGACTGCCATTTTGCCAACTGCATTAAGGATCTCTATTTTACTAGGTGACTTAAGGCTGTGAAATCAGTGATTACTCACCGTGGCCTATAGTGAGGCTCTGTTTTGTACTCTTGTCCTTGTATACTGAGTATTTTTATATTCTATATAGTGGACTGCCTGGTGAAAGGTAGTGCACAACCAGTGGTCACTACTCAGCAGTTATAGAGTAACATAATTATTTACTTGGAGTCTTGCTTCCTGTCAACGACTTGATTATTTTCATTCTTTTTAATCCGCTTTTGTCTCTCTGCAAACTCTTAAACTGTTAAAACTAATTTGGTGCTGGGCTGAAAATAAAACTATGTCAGTAAACTAAAAGAGTGAAATTGCAGGCTGGAGTGCTAAACAATGAGCTGAAACTCATTATGAAGCTCAAAAAAAAATCTAAAAAGGAGCTTCAGATTCAGGTGATAATTCTTTTTAACGCTCATCTCTATGAGTAGCCCTTTTCACAGTGTCACATTGTTTTCATGTTGTCATTTCGTACATGGTTGGTGCAAAAATATCCACTGCAGCTTTATTAACTATACGGATCGAAGTTGAAGAAAAAAATCAAGATGATGCTAAAACTAAGAGGATGACAGTCAGACAGAGTCGGGCTGGAAAAACAAAAAGTATTTACAGTTCTTGGGGAAAATTGGACTTAATACGTGAAGGGTATATTAAACCAAATTTGAAATATATGGGAATATTGAGCAAAAAAGTCCCAGCAGGAGCACAAATGATGATGTATAGAAGAGAATTATCTCTCTAGAGCAATGTCTTCTGCCATTTCTGCACTGCTCCATCTCTGAGATCAGAAAAAAAGTGAAGCCTAAGCCCACATTAGACCTTCTATATCTCTATCTGTGAGCGCTGACACAGGAGGTGCAGTGTGACAGCTTAGACTTCAGTGAACAGTAGAATTAAAGCTTGGCAGTGTTTTTCTCTGTCTTATTCAAGGGAGGATCCAGAGAAAATGTTATTTCTTTCTCAAGACTAAACCTTCCCTCACACCACTAATTTTTGCGCTCAAATAATTAACACAGCAAAAAAAAAAACAAAACAAAACAAAAGTAAATAAGTTGGAAATTTAGGACTACTGGGGGGAAGGGGGAAAAACATTTTAATACTGGAAGCAAATAAAAATGATGCTATTTACCTTTTCATCCATGCTAATACTGAATAACTGTATGACAAATATCCATCTGAATATATGTTTTGCTCTCCGAGATTTATTTTAAATGAAAACTGTCCCAGACAAATTTCTGTAATATCCACAAAAATCTCATCTACATGTCAGAATTGAAACTTCTGTGCATCATGCAATGTTTAATGCTTTGTTGTGGACAAATGCATCCCCGCATGCACACACACACACACACACACACACACACACACACACACAATCAGACATGTGTACACAGAGTTCCTGTGGGAACGTGTCAGGAAATGAGATCTAGATCAGGAGGGAAGGAAGTTGAATTCTAAAATAAGAAAAACAAATCAACACCACTGAAACAATCTGGCCTCTTTCTCTGTGTATGTGCGTGCGTGCGTGTGTGCGTGCGTGTGTGTAAGAAGTGTAAATGAAATGATCTGTACACTTTGTAATTGCTTTCTACCCAGCAAGGGTGCCATTTTCATGACAAAGAAAGTGATAAAGGGAAAAAAAAAAAAGCACAGCCAAAGAGCAACAAGCCAAAAAAATTCACTCAGACACGAAATGAACACACCTGAAAATTAAGTGTCATTATAGGTGTTTTTTTAATGCTCCAGTCAACATGCTTTTACAGCGTAAGACTGAGCAATTCCTCAGCATGGATAAGCCATAAAAAGACTTTGATGACCCATTTATAGTGAAGCCTTTGTAGGCTACATTGAATATGTGGAAATAGATGCATAGATGCTACCAACACTGCCAAGTGTCTCATCAAGTGCATCAACATAAGTAGCAATCCAAATACTACAGGTAATTATTAGTCTTCCATAGAGCTTGTTTGTATATGTGTAGTAGTATATGTGTATATTTTTTTATGAGTCATTGCAAAACATAGTAAGCAGTCTTTTTCATTTGGGTCAATGGGCCACCTGATGAGCTAAATTAAGACATTTGAAAAAGTTCTTCATGTAAAAATAGGAAACATCTGTTCTCCACCTAAAACGTGTCTGCTGGAGTGACATCTGCCTTAGCTGTCTAAGGCTGGTGATGCTGCACAATGTGGCATCACGTGGTTTGGTGCACTGTGAGGTCCTTTCCACAGTCTAAATGTCTCAGTTGAAGGGTTACATGGATAGGTGGATAGGCTACACTGTGGAGCTTATCCCAAATGTGTATAATTGCTGTACTGTGAGGGAAATGTAAAAAAAACACTTGAATTTAACGTTTTAATGTTTCCTTGAAAAAGCCATTGAATATTTCTTATAAATGACATGTTTGAGTGAAGAAAAGTCAATGTTTGCTTTTCACTGGCCTGTTGTGCAATAAAAAACTGAAAATGAATTGTCATTATGCATATTCTCATACATTACACTAGCAAAACCAAAACTTTAACATTTGTATACTTGTACATTTGCATTTAAAAGCGTGCACATGGATTTTCATAAATAAGCATGTTTTGTTAATGAAGGTTTACACATTTTTATTACACAATGTAAGCTTCTCTGTGAACTCAAATGACTGTTCTACCTGTTCTGTTGAAATGAGCAGAAAGATCTTTGCATTTTAACTATTAACATAACCGTCTTGGACAGTTTGCTTGAATTTGGTCGCCAAATTGTCTGCCACACTTGCACCCTGATCTGTAGTGAAACTTGAAAAAGTGTAACACAAACTGGCAACAAAAAAACCATTTGCCTTGCTGAGCCTTACCAGTGCTAGTGACACATTTCAAAAGGTGCAACTTTTACTTTGAAGGCAAGCAGTCTCCATTTCCAGTTTGCACTACATTTACCAGAATTTCACTACCGCATCGCGCGCAGTTTTGTTTAACCCAGTGGGTTCATAATCACTTTTCTCCCGACCCTCATCTATGTCACACGGTAATTGTGTCAATTACTGATGGGTCGGTCGCGAACGATCCGGCTTTCAGAGCCGGCTCTTTGAAGTGAACGACGGGAGCCGGCTCCCGATAGTGAGCTTTTCTTTCGTTTCCTTTTATTTTTTTTTTGTGGAAGCCGCACGTGATTGGTTAAGATGATTGGTAGCATATGATTGTCTACACTGAGCGTGAGGAGGAGGGTCCACGGACACACTGTGCAGTGAGTAAACAAACACCAGAGAGGGAGGGGCTCCTGCAAAATGCGCTCGGAGACAGGAAAGAGCCGGAGGAAGTTTCATTATGCATCGAGGTTACACGCGAGAACGGTGAGGAAAATGAGTGACGGAAAGCGTAGCAAACACTGGACACATTTTAACCTTATACCTCCAAACATGTCGAACGAGACACAGCGTACTTCAAAATTGCCGGCGTTCACAAATACCGTAATACCACTACATGACTGAAGTGAAATTTCTGAGCTTTCAGGAACCGTTTGAATTTTTTCAATAGCACGAATTGTCGGGAGTTAAGGTGAAAAGCCAGCTGATCAAGTTCCTTGGACCAGCTGACTCTGCGGTGAGGCTACATCTTAATCAGCTGTTCGCGCCTTGTAAGGTCAGGAAACCCGCGATTCAGCAGCGATTTCCTGACGTTAAAGGATTATTCTGATAGAGTGTAGACTTCAAATTTAAAATTTAATATTGAGCAGGCTGCACAAGCAACCTACAGGTATACTGTATACGAATTGTTCATCCCTCAGTGTAATTAGAAGAACAAAACAGGGCAGGTCATCAGGCAGGAGAAACAGGATCAACTCCTCAAAGGCCCTTGTTTTTTCTGATTTCCAATCTTTTGTTTTATAATTTGTATTTGGAGCACTCTATTATATGTTGAGTATATAAAGAAATGTTTCATATAGGCCTAATGTATGCTTTTACATTAGTAATTCATTTTACACATTTCGTTTTAAATTAAAATCTAAGGAGCCATTTGAAAAGAGCCGGAATTCCCATCACTAGTGTCAATCACAATCAATGAACCTCATTGGCTAAATCATCTAAGCCCGCCCACTTCCGCAGAGGAGGCACGTAAGCGCTGCAGAAGGAGAAAGCAGACGATCCAGTGTCCACCGAGCTAAGTTGATCGAACTTGGAAATAAGCTGAAGAAAGGGAACAAGACAACAACCTGGTTCACCCCTAAGCGAGCGGGAGAGACGGAACCGACCTCTTGGTGGTTTCGAGCAGTGCGACCGTCTTGGTGAGTGAATTGGGCTAGCTCAGAAACTAAAATAGCTCCGGAGCTTAATTGGCGACTAATTAGTGCCAATAAGTGGCGGCAAACCTGATAGCTGCGGGAAACGGGTGCTACATATTAGTAACCCAGGTTAATTTTATGTTGGTACTGTCTTGTTCTTGTGTTGAATTGCATATTTTGTAATGTTTTATTTTATTGAAGTTGTGTCTCAAGCATAACTAAAGCTGAGCATTTATTTTATTTATTGTAACTATGTTAAGCTGTGATCCGGAACACATGTGTTGCCTCAAGTCTTATTGAGCTAATAAGCTAATGCTGCACTGGGGAAACTATGGGAAATGTACTTTGATGCATTTGTTTAATTTGTGATTATTTCTTTTAAGTTAAAAGTTGGAATTTTAGTATTAATAAATTATATGGATTATTATACTGTTTGATAAATATCTGTAAATGCTAAGTAGTATGTCTGAGTGGAATAAGTGAAATGGGATTTGAAATACATTCCATGATAGAAACTGTACAGTTAGGATATTAAGAGAAATTGAGTTAAACACTTGAGCTATATTGAGCTAAAGTAAATTCTTATTGCGATGGTCCTGTATTTATACTGGCTCGGCTTTTTAGATACGCTTGGAACTTGGATTGGATCCGTTGGATTTCCCCCTGACGAGGGGGATGGCGAGCCACCCATTGAGATTCTGGAACTGAGCCGGCCCAATCCTTTTGGCCTACAAGGAACGGGTTGTTCTTTCACAACATCAGCTCTCAACTGTGCGGTAGGACTATTGCCGTGCTACTGCATAGAACATTTTCTCCTGGAACGGAGCAAGTGACTTCACTGACGTAACTGACTGGCTACAGGTGCATCAAAGCCAGAACAAACAGACTCAAGAACAGTTTCTTCGCCAGAGCAATCACCACCCTGAACTCACACACTCACCCACTGTAACTGTGCAATATTATATTATTCATACTGAACAATATCTGACATTCCTATATTGTGTAATATCCAGTATTCATTCACTAGTGCAATATTCATTCACCAAGTGCAATATTCATCATCTTCATTATTATATGTATACACATATTTACTTTTCTTACAATGTACAGATGCACCAATGTATGTATATATTTTTATACATGCTATTTTTTGTATATTTTACACATTGTTTATTTCTGTATATCTCTTGATTATATTGATCATACTAGATTATAATTTTTTCATAATATTTTATTTTAGAGAGTTTGATTTTCTGTTACATGGCACTGAACAGGAGTGGCCCTCCAATCTCATTGTACATCCTGTATAATGACAATAAAGGCATTCTATTCTATTCTATTCTAACTAATTATTGCCGGCCGAACTGAACTGAGCTCAATGAGTTTTAGGACATTTTATTATTAGGTTATCATTGTGCTGTGTATATTTTTCTATTGTGTTTTTATGTTCAATACATTTGATGTGTTTACTATCTGTGGCTCCATTTATTCTTTGCGTGTCATTCATTATCCTAACCCTCCTGTGAGCCTAGAACTTGGCCCAACCTTTAGGTTAATTGTTCATACCCTATATTTTCCTGTACGTGCTACATTTGCAAGGGTTTGCGGTCAAGTCGACATGTTCCATGTAAACTACTGGCCACTATGGCAACCTACTTGTGACCAAAGCTAGTGCAAGGAGGTTTCAGTGCAGCACTGTATACCTCTTTGCGACTAGTTTCACATTAGTGACCGCCAGGAATCTCCAACAGTTTCCACTGCACTTTTTCTGTGTGAGCCTTTGTCCAGCTTCACTGTTGAACACCCAAAGATTTAAAGGTAGCACTTGCACAAGAAGAGTTGACAAATCTAGATTTTACCAATTAATTCAGCTCATGTAAACAAAAGTACTAACTTTCTGGCTTTGTGGTCTTTTTTTCCAGCTTGTAGTCATGCTTCTATGTTTAATTCCTTTGGTATTGCTTTTCATTTATGTATCAACGCCCTTTTTGCAATTTTAATTCTGAGGAGTTACACGGGAGCCAATTTTACTGTGTAGGAAGAAAACCTCCCAAATTGTAACAGTGAGCCACAATTTGGCCTTTGCCTCATTCTAAAATGGCAGGACTTTATTTGTCATGAAAACTTTAGTTACCCAGGATGATTGTTTTATAGTTTATTAGAATTAAACAGTTATTCATACAGTGTAGCTCATAGTGGTGACTGTAGAGGGCTGTTTGGTCTGCAGCTGAGACCACACAGGTGTACAAAAATGTTCTTCTCAGTTGTTTACTCGTTTGTAAGGCTTTTGGGTGCATGTTAATACCTTCACCTGGAGGGGAAAAAAAAAGACCAATCTGAATCGCTTCTCCTTGCACTTGCACAAACCTTCACACCAACTCTTATAGCTTTATCGGTTTAGAAGGAGTGAATCTAGAAAATGCTTGCTTGAATTGCCAACGAGGTCAGGCTTCACCGAGAGTGTTGGTGACATACAAGAGAAGGAATGAATCAGAGGTGAAGAGATAAAGGGAGACAAAGAGAACAGACTTACCTTTTCAACCTTTACAGACAGTTACACTGTCAGCACACCCTCTTCAGTGAAACGACAGTCTGAGAACATCAACCCCAATGGGAAGGTGACATTTACCTTCTGGCCTACAAGGAGCACCAATAGACATCGACGCATACACACACAAACACACACATGCTGTACATTATGGCTCCCGACAGTGCCACTGTTTCCATTAAGCCCGAGCTTGTGCCAATTTGACTGTCTCTGAAAGAGCAAACTGCCTCTGAAGGGCAGAAGTGAGCCGGAGAGCACACGGAAGTGCGGAGCAGATAAATTTCTTTAGCTGAATGTCTGATGAATAAAGATGATAAGGGTTTACCTAACAGGCTGATGTTGTTGCAGAAGTATTTGAAAAGTTATGGAAATGTAATCAGATTTGTAAATGTGAAGGAATCTTGCATTCTTGAAATGCATCTGAAAGTATTTGTATGCTTGATTTGGAAACAAGTTTCCAAATCTATATTTATATTTGCAAGTGTACTGAGATTTGTAAATATGTAGATATGCAAATGCATACAATTATATTATTGCTTGTAAGTCATCACTTACAACTCGGGCAGATGTCTTTTTACACTTTATCCACACACACACATAGTATGCAAAAGCATGTTGCTGGTTTGCAAATGTGTGTGGAGCGTTCGTTGTCGGCACTGTGAGTGTGAGTGAGTGTTTTTGGTGGAGTTTGGTTTTGGTCAGTTAAAATGTTTTTTGTTAGCATGCTGTTTCTTTGTTTTTCTTGCTAAATGTGCTTTTGAATGAACCATTAACTGAGAACAAGTAAATGGATTTTAAGATATGTATGTTTGACTTCTGTTTGTGGAAGCTGATTTTTGTCTAATGTGAACTAATGTGAATCAGTATCTGATTTACAACCAACTTGTGTTTGAGTGCTAGGTAATAACTGAGTGAAATATTGCACTGCTACAAAACAGACTGGTTTTCCACAACCAAGAAAGTGGAATCAAGATGGCAAACCACCCACAGGAGGAATCAGCTTCAGTGGAAGTCCTCTTGTTTCTGTGGGATAATCCTACATTCCCGAGATAAGGACATCGATACATGAAGCTTGAAGCCTTGTTTGTTTTGCGGCAACACACAAATTGGATGGATGGATGGATGTTGGTCTCATTTTTAATAATTGATCTAGTGTTGGTTTAATATTGTGGTATGATTGGTCTGACTTTTAATATTTTTTGGTATTACAATTTAATTCAGTTTCAGGAATGATAATAGATCAGTCTGCCAAGAGTAAGGGGAGGTTTGGGTGACTTCAAGTGCAAGATGAGATGCCTCCACAACAATCAAAGAAGCAAATGATGCAATATTTAATTTCTGCTTCGTTAACTCAGGACAGTTCAAGGAAACTTCAACAGAATACGTGATTTTAACTCCTGTTAATTTTGAACATGACCAGAAGGTATTGGCTAGATGAGCTCGCACAGAGGCACATCTATTACAGGCCTCATTGGTGCCAGGAAAGTATTTTGCTAATTTGTGCAAGTGCGTTCTATGCAGCATTTTAAATTGTATTAGATTCAGACGGAGACAGGATGAGGAATAATAAACTTTTAATTTGGGTTTGTCCTACCAGGGGTCCTGAAGCTGGACCTCCAGCTCAGCCTCCCATTCGTGTTTGATTTTGGTAAGTGGAGAGGGGGTCAGACTGCTCCTGTATGGGGCCCCTTGACATAACTCTATGTTGGCATATTTCCTGTTAAGCAGACAAAAATGTGGCTATATGTTGCAGGTAACACTCCCATGTGTCACAAAAATAGAAGTGAAACAGGGGTGGCAAATAAGCCAAACTCTTCACTCCTGACACGCACTCACGCACGCAGGAAATTCGTCTTAATATCCCCCCCCAAAAAAATCCTTTTTTTTGTCAGTGTTTCAATTTCACTGTACACCTCCTGCACCACTGAACAGATAAAAAGCAAAAGAAAGGCCGCAGAGAAAAGACGGAACAAAGGAAAGTGTCACTGTCAGCCCAACTGAAACACACCAGAATGAGTAAAGTGCTTCCCAGCCTTCTTTCATCTACGATCTTCAGGGAGAGCAGTCAGTCTTAGATAACTTATTCTTAGGGAGTGAATTATTACTTTCACACGAAGCATGTTTCCTTTCATAATTGGTCCATCAGAGCCCTGTATAAACAAATTGCAACACTGCTTACTGTCCCACTTCTTGTTGATGTTCTGTTGCAACTTTCTTCAAGATGAAGAAAGTATCAAATTTCTAAGTTCTTAAAAAACAACCAAGGGAATAAATTTAGAAATATCTTTATACTTATATATTTGCCAGGGTTTTTTTTGTTTTTTTTTAATCAAAAAGAGTATAATGGCAGAAGATTAAAAGAAATACTTTTTTTTACTTTTGACCCGAGTCATTAATGCTGGGTCAGAATATACATTTGGTCTGAGTCAATAATGATATAGAAATATGATAATCTGACTCTTATTGGTTTGTTTATAGCAGTTCAGAATGTTCTAAAGGCTTCAGTATTTTTATCTTCATGGAATTGAAATTCATCAATAAGAGGGGATATTTCTAGTATAGCCATCTCAAGTACACCGGTCTGGCTTTAAGCACAGAGGCCCAATCCACCTGCTGTTCAAGCCTTAGGTGTACGAAAAGCAGCCAATCAAATGAAAGTTGGCTTCCAGGGAGGGTGGTCTTAAAGGAAATGAACTAAAACTACCTGATGCAAATAGAAGATGAACTCAGGGGCTTCAGATCCAGTATGAGATAAGTAAGGATTATTTAGAACTGAATCATGCAGAGCTGCTCTAGTAGATAAAAAAGGCTGTCCTTTTTGGGTTATTGGCATACATTTTAAAAAAAATGTGCACATGGATTGGCCTAACCCTCACTTATTATAAATTTCTATTATGTGTAAACTCACAATCATTCCTATACTATAAATAGCTAAACATATATTAAGAATTACTGTGTCTGGATAAACCCTTTGAGAAGCCTAATGTTCTGTGCAAAGATTAGAAATACAGATCTGCAAGACTAGTCAATCAGATGTTTAAACACTGCTGCTCTTGCTAGTCAGCACCATAAATTATAGTTGGCTAAACATGTTCTCATTTTATTATTGTACTGTACAATGGCATTTACCTGTTGGTTCAAATATGTTACAACACCACTAGAGACATCTCGTACTCTGTGTGTGTGTGTGTGTGTGTGTGTGTGTGTGTGTGTGTGTGTGTGTGTGTGTGTGTGTGTGTGTGTGTGTGTGTGTGTGTGTGTGTGTGTGTGCGTATGTTTATAATACCTTGTGGGGACAATTTTCCTGACATATACTACGTTGTGGGGACCAATTGCTCCTTGTGGGGACTGGAACCTTGTCCCCACAAGGGGAAACCCTGTTTTTGGGTCAGGGGTCAGAGTTAGGGCTAAGGTATGAATTGAGTTTAGGTTAGGGTTAGGGTTAAGTATGTGATGGTTAGGGTTAGGAAAAGGGTAAAGGTAAGGTTTAGGCTGTAGAAATGAATGGAAGTCAATGGAAATTCCCCACAAAGATAGCAAAACACACTTGTGTGTGTGTGTGTGTGTGTGTGTGTGTGTGTGTGTGTGTGTGTGTGTGTGTGTGTGTGTGTGTGTTAAGTTGTAAACAAGCAAAGAGGGGAAGATAAACAGATGTCAGCTGTGGTAACCAGTGCACTCTCTCTGCGTGGGTTTTCTTCAGGTACTCTGGTTTCCTCTCACTTTCCAAATACATGCAATTAGTGGGGTCAGGTTAATTGGTGATTCTGAATTGCCCGTAGGTGTGAATGTGAGTGTGAATGGTTGTCTTGTCTCTGTGTTAGCCCTGCAACAGGCTGGTGACCTGTAGAGGGTGTACCCTGAAAAGGACAAGCGAAAGAGAATGAATGGATGGAAGTTTGCAGTAATGCACAATCTGTTTATATCTTGCTGAATTCAGTCGGCTAAATCCACCAACAGCAGTGAATATATGAGTAGCAGCACTGATCAACTGATCACAGCCTCTCAAAATAAATTAATATGTGACTTATTTTTAAGTATAATTATTTTCTCCACACTGCGCCGCTACACCCAGTCTTAGGGTTCCCCTACCTGCCAAATCCCATTTTCACCCCTGCTTGTTCCTATGCTGTAAGCAACAATATATTCAGACTTATTTATTACGTCTAGACAAGTCTTTAGAGATGAGTCATATTGTTTGACAAAGTTAGGTGATGGTGAACTGAAGTGTTTCTAAATATTAAGCTTTTGTACGTAAATTTCTATCCATTCTGCAACGCATTTAATAATTTTTATCCACTTTGATATCTATAACGATGCAGTGAAGTTAAGAAGTAGTCAATTTTTAATAAAAAAAAAAAGCAAAAAAAAAAAAAACAGCTTTCCGCTCCTAAATTTCTACAGAGCTTTAGAGGTTTGCAGAAGGGTTCTTGGTATATTACATTAGATACAAGACTTTAGTCAGGGTTTGGCGAGCTGACTTTCCTCCCTTCCTTACACATTTGGTCCATTTATTTTCATTTGTATTTTTACCTCAGTTCAATTTTCCATCTGTGGTCCCCGGACAGCTGAATAGGAAACAAATCTCAGATTTACGGCACGATAGCAAGCAAGCAATTACTCCAGTCGCTTTTCACACAGTTATACTTCCTTCTGGTAGATGTGAAATCCTTTTACTTTGTGATACGCTCAATTGAAGTTACAAATAATGTTCATTAACATCAGGGAAGCAGCATTATGCTGGTAATGATTATGAAGGTAATACGCAGTCTTGCTTACAATAACATCTGCGTGGAAAACCAGATGAAATATTGATATTCAAAACAAAGTGGTAGGAACTTTTATTTTTTGATTGAAGGTATGGTAATTCAGTATTCAATTTTGTACTATGAGTACACACACACACAAACACAAGGTGGAATTTCATCAGTATTTTAATTGAAAAAAATTGGACTGTCATCATGAAATAATTTGGACTGTAAACTGTCTTTTCCATGCCCAAGGAGTGTGTGTGTGTGTGTGTGTGTGTGTGTGTGTGTACTTGTTTTCGTGACATGTCAGGACATTTTTATGATAACACACCTTCAATATCAGGACACTTGGAAAAATGAGGACATTTTTCGCGTCCTCATTTTTCTGAGCATACTAGCGTGTTCTAGAGGCTCCAAACATGCCCCTAAACCAAAAATCTCAAATGTCCTAAAATGTCACAATTGTCGGAAATTTTGTGTGTGAGTGTGTTTATCGTTTTTGCTCATCTTTGATTTTACGACCTAGTGGCCAGTTTGGGAACTTAACACACTTTTCACACACTTGTCCCCATATGTCACATTGTTCAGAAAAAGTAACACACACACTTCAAGATTGGTAGCAGGTTTAACCCTCTGGGGTCCGGGGTATAGTTGGCCGTTTTTGACTACTTTTGTTTTTAGCTTTATAGTTGACCTTAGAAACTGTTTACCTTGCCTGGTTTGGTATCATTTTTTTCAGCACCACCTCATGTGTGTGACTGTACAGTTATGTTTTCATTTTGACATACTGTATTAACACAGTGGGCTTAAAATCACATAAAAACATAAAATCCGAGTACAAAAAAGTTAGATTTTTTACTGTAAAAATCACAAACATGCTTAATGAATTATTTTTACAACTTAAAATGTAAATATAAGTTGTAAATTTTCAAAACTTTTGTATAAATATAGTAAATAATTATACAACTATTTATACAAGTATTCAAATTAAATTGCAGGAAAGGTCTCAGGCATTTTTCAGTAGAAATATTGGCATAACTCTGGTTTTACTTGGCCTATCAACACAATTTAAAAACTGGCACGTAGTTTGAAGTCTGCACTTTTGATTCATGTTGAAATGGAGACTCAGCGCAGCAGCGTCCCGGTGCTACATCATCTCAAATCGGCTATGTCGTTTGGACGCACCGGTGCGTCCGTGGACCCCAGAGGGTTAAGCATTACACCAATACATATTCTTAAATTCAGAGTCAAGAGATTCTCAATTGATACTCCTGGTAAGAGCCTTTCTTTTTCTTAGAGAACAATAATGATTACAATTAATTGATGGAGGACTGATAAAAATGTATCAAGTACTGTACAGTATTGTGTGTAGTATACAGAATGTATGTATAATAGAATAGAATGAAATAGAATAGCTGTTATTAGTCCCACATGGGAGAAAATCACATTGGACAGCAGCAAAGCTGGTCTAATAAATGGAGTGCACACAGGAAACCATAATTAAACAAGAGGAAAAGTAAAAACTCTATGTACAGTATGTATAAAAAAGGGAGAAGACAGCACAAGTTTATAAGTAAAGCAAATTAAAGATATACTGGACAGATATGTAAACAAAATAAAAATTCAGTTACAATGAAAACAATGGGAATAAGATTTCCGATTCATAAAAAAAAATAAATAAATAAAAATCCCAGCTCGCCCCTACAGGCAGTCTATTTTTGCCCTGCAAGCTTGGGTCCTCTACCAGAGGCCAGGGAGCTTGAGGGTCCTGCGCAGTATCTTAGCTGTTCCCAGTATTGTGCTCTTCTGGACAGAGATCATGGATGGTGTTCCAGGAATCTGCTGGAGCCACTCTCCCAGTTTGGGGGTCACCGCCCCGAGTGTCCCGATTACCACGGGGACCACTGTTACTTTCATCTTCCACATCCTTTCCGGCTCCTCTCTGAGCCCTTGGTATTTCTCAAACTCCTCGTTTTCCTTCTTCTTGATGTTCCCGTCACTTGGTATTGCAACATCTACCACCACGACCTTCTTCCTTTGTTTGTCCACCACTACGATGTCCGGTTGGTTAGCCATCACAAGTTTGTCTGTCTGTATCTGGAAGTCCCACAGGATCTTAGCTCTGTTGTTCTCAGCCACCCTTGGGGGCGTGTCCCATTTTGACCTCGGGACTTCCAGGTCATACTCGGCACAGATGTTCCTGTATATTATGCCCGCCACTTGGTTATGGCATTCCATGTATGCCCTGCCTGCTAGCATCTTGCACCCTGCTGTTATGTGCTGGATTGTCTCAGGTGCATCTCTGCACAGCCTGCACCTGGGATCTTGCCTGGTGTGGTACACTCCAGCCTCTATTGATTTTGTACTCAGAGCTTGCTCTTGTGCTGCCATGATTAGTGCCTCTGTGCTGTCTGTCAGTCCAGCCTTGTCCAGCCATTGGTAGGATTTCTCTATGTCAGCCACTTCTTCTATCTGCTGGTGGTACATGCCGTGCAGAGGCCTGTCCTTCCATGATGGTCCCTGTTCTTCTTTCTCTTCTTTCTCGGGTTTCTGTTGCTTGAGGTACTCATTAAGCACATGATTCTTTGTGGCCATTTCCTGATGTATTCATGGAACTTCATTGTTTCATCTAGGACAGTGGTTCTGACACTCACTAGTCCTCGGCCAGCTTCCTTTCGCTTAGCGTACAGTCTCAGGGTGCTGTATTTGGGGTGAAACCCTCCATGCATGGTAAGAAGCTTTCTTGTCTTAACTTCAGTGGCTTCCATCTCCTCCTTTGGCCAGGTTATTATCCCAGCAGGGTATCTGACAACTGGCAGGGCATAGGTGTTGATAGTCGGGATCTTGTTCTTCCCATTTAGCTGACTCTTCAGAACTTCCCTTACTCTCTGCAGGTACTTGGAGGTTGCAGCTTTCCTAGCGGCCTCGTCATGGTTCCCATTTGCCAGTGGGATTCCAAGGTACTTGTAGCTGTCCTCACTGTCTGCAATGTTGTCTTCTGGTAGTGTAATCCCCTCAGTTCTGACTACTTTTCCTCTCTTAGTTACCATCCGACTACACTTCCCCAGTCCGAATGACATTCCGATATCATTGCTGTAGATCCTGGTGGTGTGGATCAGTGAATCGATATCTTGTTCACTCTCAGCATACAGCTTGATGTCATCCATGTAGTGGAGGTGGCTGATGTTGTCTCCATTCCGTAGTGGGTATCTGTAGCCAGTCTGGTTGATGATCTGGCTGAGGGGATTCAGGCCTATGCAGAACAGCAGTGGGGACAGGGCATCTCCTTGGTAAATCCCACACTTGATGTTGACTTGTGCAATGGGCTTGGAGTTGGCCTCTAGTGTTGTTCTTCACATACCCATTGAGTTCTTGATGAAGCCTCTTAGGGTCCTGTTGATCTTATACAGTTCTAGGCATTCCAGGATCCATGTGTGCGGCATTGAGTCATAGGCTTTCTTGTAGTCAATCCAGGGTGGTCAGTTGGGTCTTACAGTCTCGGGTCTTACAGTCTCGAGTGACTGCTCTATCTACTAGTAGCTGGTGTTTTGCTCCCCTGGTCTCTCTGCCTATCCCTTTCTGGGCCTCGCTCATGTATTGTGCCACATGCCTACTCATCTTAGCTGCTATGATGCCTGACAGGAGTTTCCATGTTGTACTGAGGCAGGTTATGGGCTGGTAATTGGATGGGACTGGTCCCTTCTTGGGGTCTTTGAGGATCAGGACCGTCCGGCCCTCAGTCAGCCATTCTGGGTGTGTCTTAGCCTCTAGCAGCTGGTTCATTTGTGCTGCCAGGCGCTCGTGGTGTGCAGTTAGCTTCTTTAGCCAGTAGATGTGAATCATATCAGGGCCTGGTGCTGTCCAGCTCTTCATGTGTGAGACTCTTTGTTGGATGTCTGCCACTGTGATGGTTACTGGATCCTGTTCAGGGAGGTTGCTGTAGTCTGCTCTTAGATCCACTAGCCACTGAGCATTGGTATTGTGTGACGCATCCTTCTCCCATATGCTCTTCCAGTATTGCTCTGTCTCCAGCCTTGGTGGGGGTGCTATTCTCATATTGTTCCCCTGCCACTGAGAGCATACCTTGGATGGTTCAGTGGAGAACATCCGGTTTATTTTCCTGGCTTCTATCTCTCTGTTATATCTCTTCAGGCGGTTAGCCAAGGTTGTGAGTCTTGCTTGGCAGTCTCTAAGGCCTCAGGTATGGACAGCCCATTGTACTTCTTAGGCACTGCTCTCTTCGTCATCCCACCTTTCTGCACCTCTGAGAGCTGGCTAACTTCCCTCCGTGCTGCCTTGATCTTAGCCTCCAGTCGTCGGTTCCATGGAGGGTACTGCTCCTTATTGCTGTTCATCTTATAGCCAAGCATCTCAAGGATTACTGCTGCCATGTTATACATCAACTGATTGGTTTCAGTGATGGTAGTGGTAGGGATTGTCTGTAGTGCTGCATTCGCATCTTCTAGTAGGTCTTCACATAGTCTTGGTAGTCGGTGTTGAGGGGTCCAGTTCGCCTTCTTAGCCATGATCTTATCTTTCAGGTCAGCTCCTCTGGTATTCAGTGCACTTGTTGTCACTATTGGGGCTTGGTACCCAATCTTGGAGTGTGGGGATGATGAAATCTCCCCCCTGACCTGCCATCCTGGCTCCCCCTTGCCGTAGCATTTGTGTTGTACCTCATCAATCGCTAGCTGCGATAGCAGCTGCTTCCTTCGTATGTTGGAACACTGAGCCACAAGCTGTTTCTCCGTCAGTGTGGATGTTGGGTTTCGAAGAATCCATAGGTCCCACATAACTCTTCGTGTAACCCCTCTTGCTGGGATTACGTGTATAGTAGCATTCCAACAGTTCCCGGTTCTCATCTCATGTCCACTTATGCCATAACCTACTAGGTCCAGTAGCCCACTTACCGTCAGAATGCCCTGGTTCCTCAACACCTGACGCGGAAACAAAATGGAAATTCAATTACAATAACAACAATGGGAATAAGATTTCCCATTCATCATATATATATATATATATATATATATATATATGATGAATGGGAAATCCTATTCCCATTGAATGTTGCCGTCACTTGGTATTGCAGCATTGAATGGGAAATCTTATTCCCATTGAATGTTGCTGTCACTTGGTATTGCAGCATCTATGACTACCATCTTCTTCCTTTGTTTGTCCACCACTACTATGTCCAGTTGGTTAGCCATCACAAGTTTGTCTGTATCTGGAAGTCCCACAGGATCTTTGCTCTATGTGTGTATGTGTGTATATATACACACACTCACACACACACACACACAAACACCTATATATATATATATATATGTATATATACATATATATATACATATATATATATATATATATATATATATATACACACACACACACACACACACACATAGAGCAAAGATCCTGTGGGACTTCCAGATACAGACAAACTTGTGATGGCTAACCAACTGGACATAGTAGTGGTGGACAAACAAAGGAAGAAGATGGTAGTCATAGATGCTGCAATACCAAGTGACGGCAACATTCAATTCGATTCAATTCAATTTTATTTATATAGCGCCAAATCACAACAAACAGCCACCTCAAGGCACTTTGTATTAAGGGTAAAGACCATACAATAATACAGAGAAAACCCGACAGTCAAAACAACCCCCTATGAGCAACCACTTAGCGACAGTGGGAAGGAAAAACTCCCTTTTAACAGGAAGAAACCTCCAGCAGAACCAGGCGCAGGGAGGGGCAGTCATCTGCCATGACTGGTTTGGCTGAGGGGAGGGAGACAGGAGAAAAGACAAAAGACATGCTGTGGGGGAGAGCCAGAGATTAATAATAATTAATGATTGATTGCAGAGTGGAGTATAACAAAGTAAATAAGGTGAATGAAAAGAAACAGTGCATTATGGGAACCCCCCAGCAGCCTAGGCCTATAGCAGCATAAGTAAGGGGTGGTTCAGGGTCACCTGATCCAGCCCTAACTATAAGCTTGATCATAAAGGAAAGTTTTAAGCCTTATCTTAAAAATAGAGGGGGTGTCTGTCTCCCGAATCCAAGCTGGGAGCTGTTTCCACAGAAGAAGGGCCTGAAAGCTGAAGGCTCTGCCTGCCATTCTACTCTTAAGTATCCTAGGAACCACAAGTAAGCCAGCAGTCTGAGAGTCCATCTGGAGGCTTCCGGTGAAATTTGTGATAGATTCCTTCACTTCTTTTTAGAGAAGGTGATAAGCACTAGGGCCCTAATTTCACCACCTTCTCATGATCCATCTACCCCAATGCCCTGTTTTCCTGCCCTTGGCCCATTCATTCTCAGCATTATTAATAGCAGTTTGACCTCTAGTGTGGTGCCAAAAAGTTTTAAACATGCTGTTGTGCAGCCCTTGCTGAAGAAACCTGGCCTAGACTCTTCTGTTTTAGCAAACTTTAGGCCCGTCTCCAAGCTACCATTTTTGTCAAAAATCCTGGAAAAGATTGTTTTCACCCAACTAAAGACTTTCCTGGATAAACATGCAATTCTGCAAGTGTTCCAGTCTGGGTTTAAAACCCATCACAGCACTGAGTCCGCTCTGTTAAAGGTTTTTAACGATATTCTTTTAGCAACCGACTCTGGTGACTGTGTGGTACTTGTGTTATTAGACTTAACAGCTGCGTTTGGCACTGTGGACCATGAGATCCTCATTTCCAGGCTGGAGCAGTGTGTGGGCATCACAGGTGCAGCGCTCCAGTGGTTTAAGTCGTACCTCTCAGATAGAAGTTTCTGTGTGTGCATTGATGATTTCGAGTCTGCCTCTGCTGCCCTCCCTTGGGGGGGTTCCGCAGGGCTCCATTCTAGGACCTCCCCTGTTCTCTTTATATCTTCTGCCACTTGGAACTATTTTTCGGAAGCATGATATTTCTTTTCACTGTTATGCAGACGACTGTCAAGTGTATTTTCCACTGAAACACACTGGTTCATGCTCTGTCCAGCCTCTCCTTGAATGCCTTAGAGACATCAGAGGATGGATGTCATTAAATTTTCTGAGTTTGAATGAGAAAAAGACAGAAATCATGTTGTTCAGACCCAGTGGCACCAGCAGTACCCCCTGTGTTGACCTTTCCTCCCTGGCCCCATATGAGAAATCCATTATCACTAATTTAGGTGTAAAAATGGACCCGACTTTAAAGCTTGATGCTCAGGTGAATGCAGTGGTGAAATCCTGCTTCTTTCACCTGAGAAGACTGTCAAAAATCAAGCCTCTTCTTTCAAAACACAATCTCGAAACAGTAATACATGCTTTTATAACATCTTGTCTTGATTACTGTAATGCACTTCTGACTGGAATTAGCCAGGCCTCCATTGCTCGTCTACAGCTGGTGCAAAATGCTGCTGCACGATTTTTATCTGGTATGAGCAAGCGAGAGCACATCACCCCAATTTTAGCTTCTCTCCACTGGCTTCCAGTTCATTTACGAATCCATTTTAAAATTCTTTTATTTGTTTTTAAGTCTGTTAATGGTTGTGCCCCATTTTATCTATCTGAACTGCTGCACCCATATGTTCCATCTCGCTCCCTAAGGTCAGCAGACCAGATGCTTTTACTTGTTCCGAAGTCGCAACGAAAACTCAGGGGTGATCGAGCCTTTGCAGTTGCGGCTCCAAAATTATGGAATGGTTTACCGCTGTATGTCAGACAGGCTCCTTCACTTGCTGTTTTTAAATCTCATTTAAAAACACATTTTTATTCCTTGGCCTTTGACCCAGTGTGAGACTCTGACTTAAATCTTAAGACACTGTTATAGTTCTTAATTAATTTATTTATTTAATCTCTTTCACATTTGTTTCATTTCTATATCTCATTGCCTTCTGACCTGTTTTTGGTCTTTTGTGTGTGATGTTTTTGTAAAGCACTTTGGTCAGCCCTGTTGTTTTTAAAAGTGCTCTATAAATAAAGTGGTATGGTATGGTAGTCCACTGTCAGAGGCTGTAAGAAGATCATTTGTTACCTTCACTAAAGTGGTTTCTGTACTGTGATGAATTCTGAAACCTGACTGAAGCTCTTCAAATAAACCGTTCCTTTGCAGATGATCAGTTAGATGCTTTACAACAACGCTTTCAAGAATTTTGGAGAGAAAAGGAAGGTTGGAGATATATATTATAGATGTAAATATAATTATACAGTAAGCCTGACAAATACCTCAGAGAGGAGCTGGAAAGGATGTGTAAGATGAAGGTAACAGTATTCCCCGTACTAATCGGACCCTCAAGCTCCCAGGCCCCTGGTAGAGGACCTGAGCTTGGAGGGCAAAATAGACCGCCCCATATATATATATATATATATATATATATATATATATATATATATATATATATATATATATATATATATATATATATATATATATATATATATATATATATATTTGTGTGTGTGTGTGTGTGTGTGTGTGTATATATTGCTAACTACAATTATACGGAGGGATACATCTTTCAGTGTTCCACATTGTACTGCGTTTGAGATGAACTGTGCGATCATTCTGAAACCTCCGACATTCTGATTGGTCCTAAATTCAGTAACACTGCCTTTGATTGGTCAATACACTCAGCCAAAGGCTAAGTGGATGGGTAGCAATTTTCAGCACAAAGAAGTTCAATAGCAAACTTGTGATAACATTACATGTAGGATTTGTCAGTGTAGAATTATTTTATAAAGTCTCCAAAAGGATCGTGCTGTTTATGGGGGAAATACAAAGGTTTTGGTACGAATATCGGAGCGTTATGGTGAGCTGAACATCCGGGACTTTCTTCGCTCCGGAGATTATTATCTTGGCTCACACAGGACCTTTGATGTTCATCGGTGTGGCGTGCTTGATGAGGTAAGGTGAGTGTGAGTTTAAAAGGATTTTAAATACCCCAAATTACTCTAAGAAATTGAAGGAGTTGATGATAAATGATAATATATCACTTTTTCTCTGCCGTAAACTGTAGACAGAGTTTAAGTTGTTGCCATATATAACTGTTGACATGTTAACAACGCTCAGTGAGTTACTAAATTAGCTAATTGGCTCAAATTAACCCTCTGGGGTCCACGGAGGCACCGGTGCGTCAAAATGGCATCGAGGGGATGTAGCATCGGGACTCTGCTGCACTGAGTCTCCATTTCAACATAAATCGAAAGTGCAGACTTCAAACTACGTACCAGCTTTTAATTTGTGTTGGTAGGTCAAGTAAAACTAGAGTTATGCCTAATAATTTACACCGTACTTTTTCCTGTATATTGTCCTCCCGTTCGATGCGTGTTTTTTGCAGGAAGAAATGGCAAAAACGGGAGTTTAATTAACAGGAAATGCTTCCTAATAAACAAAACAAACTAAATCCTGACAACGACTTTCCTAATGGTGGAAAAATGCACCATATCAATCAATCAGAAATTATATGGTAACATGATGCATTAGATTGCATTTGGCTGCT